>NC_089754.1:44057270-44079770 GCF_040412425.1 Macrobrachium rosenbergii
GCGCTTGGTACTACTGAACTTCTGCCTGTCTTTTTCTTGTGGATTCGCTTATACACTGAAGTCACGTGTATCTACTGTGATTTTTAAGCATATATATATATATATATATATATATATATATATATATATATATATATATATATATATATATATATGATTATGAAGAATTAGAGGAATTTATTTCTGGTGATAGGAATTCATTTCTCGGTATAATGTGGTTCGGATTCCACAATAGGCTGTAGGTCCCGTTGCTAGGTAACCAATTGGTTCTTAGCCACGTAAAATAAGTCTAATCCATCTGGCCAGCCCTATGAGAGCTGTTAATCAGCTCAGTGGTCTGGTTAAACTAGGGTATACTTTTACTTGTTTGCATGCCCTATACATATATAAAATTCTATATGACCCACTTTTTCTGTATAGAATGATGAAATGAATTATTCAATACTGTTTCATAAAAAAGGATCGCATCAACCTTTTTATTACTAAAGGTATAACATCATAATATTATGATACCTGAAATATACACTGTTTCCCGTACAGTCTGTCTCTATGTCTTTGCTCAAAGAAATGCTTCACCTTTTACCGCGGGTGTATGTACGAGTGGGTTCGTAGGTCTGGAAAGCCATTGTCTAAAGGTTCTTCCCTTTATTACCTCTCCAGGCCGTAAGTTTTTTTTTTTTTTTTGGGGAGGGATTTAAGTTTATGGACACAAGAAAAGTGAAACAATGGAGTACCGCATCTTTCGCTTTTACTTCAAAGTATCCGCTGGAAAAGTACATCTAACAAAAAGATTCGATTTTACCATAACAACTAAACTTAAAGGGGTATTTACCAGTTACATGTAAACCAAGGTCATCACAGTTGAAGTTGGTCTTCGGATGTGGAACAGTTGTCCTGGATTAACCCAGATACTGTATTAGCCCTTAGCCAAGAAGATGTCAGGGACGTTAGTAAGACGTGCTGATACTCTTTTTATACACCAGAGTGGAAAATCTCATGGGTATGACCAATCCCATGGTAGTACAAGAGGACCATATATAGTTTTCATTTTTATTAAGTGATAAAAATGACTGCAGGTTCGAATGCTAAGAATGATAACCTAACACTGATTACATGTCCATTATATACTGTATTCAAATAATGTACTAAATGAGTGGGAATATTTGATTTAACAAAGGCAGGCGCGAAGTGAGCCATGTCCAACATGTAACAACATAATATACATATGTTAGAACGTGAAATTTAGTCTGATACAAGATATGTGTATTTGAAAATCTGAGTCTTCTTTAGAAGTATATGGAGGGGAATGCGGCGGTATATTTAGAATATAAATCATGCTCTTTACCATTCACAAGTTCCTAGATGTTTATCTAATACTGCTTGGCTAAGGAACGATGCCACTGGGTACGAGTCGATCATGTTAAGAACTGACCTGGGTATGAGTTGACCCAGGTACGAGTTCACCAGCACCCTACTGTACTAAACCTTCGGTGCAAATGTTTCTTGTTGATTTGTAAACAAACATCATAATTCTTACTTCATCTTCCAATACTTTCAAAAGCAGAAAATTCTTCTAATTAGTAATAATAAATATGGACTTTACTATTTTATATATATAAAAAAACAATTTACCCTTCTTCCAGTAACAGTTGGTAATAACAGCCACACTGATTTAGTAATAAACTCCTATTTTATGTCGAAGCGTTGGCAATAGTCGAAAATCTACACTCAGAACTGTGTTGTGGAATCTCTCTCTCTCTCTCTCTCTCTCTCTCTCTCTCTCTCTCTCTCTCTCTATTTTATGTCGAAGCGTTGGCAATAGTCGAAAATCTACACTCAGAACTGTGTTGTGGAATTCTCTCTCTCTCTCTCTCTCTCTCTCGTATTCATTGACGGACTTTTTCCCATAAAAAAATGAGTTAACTCTTACTGGTTTAGTTCTCATAATTCGTTGTGAACAATTCTCTCTCGCATCCGGCTATATTTAAAGAATAAAATGAAACTTATTTTTCTTCTACCTTTAGATATTATGCCCGCTCATTTGTTTTGTCGCCTGGAATACCTTAAATGCAATGAAAGGAAATCGACCAAAGTATCACGTTCAGAAAAATACTTCCGTCGAAAAGAAGTTTATTTACATCTTGTCGTGACAAGTATTAATATAAATGTAATCATAATGACTTTCAAATGGAATCTTGAAGCTGGTGTAACATAAAAATATAAATCCTGAAATAACTATCAATAACTTAAACGATTGTGATTCTGACAATACTACCGTAAACCCCTTAACTCCTCGGAAGGGTTTATCAAGTGTTGGCCCTCTTAGCCAATGGGACATATACCAACATAGGAGCAGAATTATTAATCCGTATGCTTTATCACGTGACTTCAAGTAATGTTCAAAAAATTTCCTAACAATATTAGTAAAAACAATTAAGAAACATGTAGCGATATACGTCATGGATAACTTTCACGTTGAATTACTTTTGACCAACATACATTTTTGGCAAAAACAATGGAAACCGCTTCATTCTTGACTCTACGTCATATTTTTGCGTCCTTATTAAAATTTATGTCTATTGATTTGGGATAAGAAATATACTATTTACCACTCTCAGTCTTCCTATCATAAGTATGTTATTGAATAATGGCTTGAACTGATATCTTTATTGTTTAATATTCAAATTATAGGATATTAATATGGACCATTTTCATTTTAGATGTACAAAACTAGTAAGCGTGAATTATTCGGTACGGGGGAGAAGATAGGGAAAACTGAAGCAACTTCCCGATAAACATATGCTAATTTGCACATTACGCCTCCGGTTTCCTGCAAGATATTCTACTTCTACAATTTATATAAATACAAACACACACACACACACGCGAGCGCGCACACACAAACACACACATGCATACATACATACATACATACATACATACATATATATATATATATATATATATATACACACACACACTATATGTGCGTGTGCGTGTAAAAAGCAATTTTATATATACATACGTGAAAATATACTGTTAGTTATTCTAACTGACACCATAATACAAATCCTTGCTCCCAAGGGAGAAAAAGAATGAGTAATAGGGCGCCATACGCTGAAATATACTCCCCAAGTACCGTTTGTTATACAAGAGAGCCCCCCAAACCCCACGATGACAGTTCAAAGCTGTAACGCTTCGTAAATATCTAAGATGCTATGCTGCAAATAGCAGGTATACTAACACGCACACACTCTTCGCAACGTGTGCTTTCATTTGCTCACGCGCGAAGAGCCAGGCTCAACAGTAGTTTCATATGGTTCATTCTACTCAGGGTAGCAAAATGAGAGGAAGAAAATATTATCTCAATCAGAGAGAGAGAGAGAGAGAGAGAGAGAGAGAGAGAGAGAGAGAGAGAGTCTGAAGATTCATGTGCAATGTAGAGCTGAAAACGTTTAATCAAATCTAAAATTCACCAACGTGATCGCTTTGTTTCGGGGGAAAACTTCCCCCTCCTCAGTCTCTCTCCACAGAAATAATGAAAACTAAAGTAAGAACATTCGACGAGACTGCTGGACAGAGCTCTGAAGCGCCCGACCTTGCGGAGTACCTGGAAAAACCCCTGAAGCAGGGAAATACCCAAAAAAAACATCATCAAGGAATCAAGTTTAATTTGTCAAGCATCCTTCTCTCTCTCTCTCTCTCTCTCTCTCTCTCTCTCTCTCATACATAAACATACACACATACACAATAGGAGTGATTTTCAATGTGTTTGCGATAATGCGAATTGCTTACAATCAAAAAAGAAAGAAAACACCTGGGTCATTATGGTGTCATTTTTTTGGGAGTCGTTAAAAAATGAATTTCATCATTTACTTAATTTGAAATAGCATGCGAATTGTTATACATTGTAACTTGGTTAAAACAGACTGTGCTTGCATTCAGCTCATGAAAACATAGTTAATGATAACTTGAGATACTAAGTGGAAAATCAATTAAAGCCCCAGACAATATACAATATAGCAAAATTTACATTTGCCTCCATTTCCAACTCCATGCGCTCGCTTTCTGAAAGTACTGAAATTCCTGGATACATAGGGAACATCTGGATAAACAATAAGAAAATGAAACTAGCTTTGAAACCTTTTGGAAAGAACGAATAATGAAAACAAGTCGGTAGACAGACGTGGTCTGCACTATAGTGAGCAATCAAATAGCAGTTATATACCTAGCAGCATCAACACATGTATAATTACTCTTACTTCCCCATTCTCCCCTGAACGGGTAACTGAGGAGCCTGGCATCATAATGACAAGCGAACGTCCACAATGATTCTGCGGTTTATACTTCACTTGGGCAAAACCACATTGATCGCAGCATGATTTTGGGTTGGGACACTACCGCATGCCTCCCAGGCACACGGCATATAAGGTTTCAGATTCCCCAAGAGACAATTGCTCACTGGATAGTTCAAGCTGCGCATAGGCAGCGATTGCTTAGCAAAAATTATCACATTTTTTTTATATAACATTCATTAATTAACACAAACGAACGTATGAATAACGAAAGTATTAATAACGAGAGAAAAGGTATCGAAAGCTCATTTACTTTGATGAAAGCTTGCCGGAGCAATTCAAATGCTATTCTTCCTGGTATGAAACTCCTAATAATAGAAAATTCTATTATATTTTGGCCACTGAATAAACTGGTTAGGTGACACGTGTGGTGGTCATGAAAACATGATTGTCCACATTTATATACTTTTCAAACAACAATGCTGATGTTATGTAAAATGTGACGATTTTTTTCATTCCTATATATTTTAACTTGAACACCACTCCGAGGACAGAAATCAAGTAAAAAATATCGAAAAGACACCGGAAACCTGTTCATCTTAAATTCCAGTTTATGTAAAAGTTCATGATGCGACAGAAAATCACGCAGCATTTGTTTTCCTGGCTACACTTCTTCGATTCATCGTAGAAATCATTAAATAGATCACATCTTTATGAGTGATGCCATTATGAAAAGAATTAGAATTCATAATTGCTATTACCAGTAATCAGGAGAAGCATTCAAAATCACAATGATCAAGTTATGCTTCATCAACGAAAATAATATTTATTTCTATCTGTTTATATACACACAAACATACATACACAATATACATATATATATACATACATATATATATATATATATATATATATATATATATATATATATATATATATATATATATATATATATATATATATATATATATATATATATATATCCCCGACGATTCACCGGTTTGCTTAGTCCTTCACACTACTAACTTCCAAAATGCTGAATGGGCGACATTTCATCTGTTTTTCCTTAATCATAAAAACGATCTCTATCTCAAAGGAAGGTTTGTCACCACTAAAGGTGAATGAACATTAACACATTTTCCTTACAGTGACGGTTACTTGAAAGCGAATGAATGGTACACATTCTCCCACAAAATCTATTGTAAACAAACCTGAAGCAACAAACAATGGCTTTAAATCGGCAAGAGGTGTTGGAGCGTTACTTCACATACTTTTGTCCTATACTCTCCTAAACGAAAAGTTAATGAAACTAATCTAAGGCATCTGGGAGAAAAACTATATTGAAATGAAACAAAAGTGCGATTAATCTTTCAGGAAATTAGTATAAAAACAGAGTAAGTAGCAAATAATTCGGTATGGAACATACTTCTTGTTGCATACGCGCCATAAATCATTTTAAATAGGATTTATAATAAACAAGTTAAAACAAAATTATAAAAAGAATTTTAAGGTTGCAAACATGGAAAAAGAATTATAAACGGCAATAATTTACCAAAATGATTCGCTGGTTTTCAAGCTTCATATATGAGGTTCCTTCCTGTCACTAGCGATGAAATATGATACACATTTCCTTGTCGAATGGGATGTATCCTGTAATTGTGGATTCACCTTTGGTAGCAGTCTCCATCTAGTAGACAGAAACTTCAGCTAATTTTCGTGTTACATTTTATTGGTTCTCTTTCATATATTTCATATCCCTTGCCGAACAACTTATTTAACTGTGAGTTAATTACATTGTTCCAAACACTGAACAAATTAAGGGTGAATAACAACTGAGAGGAGAAGTTTTTGAGCGCGGACACTTCTGAACAAGAATATCGGTAGCTGTAAAACTGCAATTAACTTACCAAGATATGAGGAACAGACAAAAAGTAACGAAACTGTGAGATCAAAGACTAACTTTTCAAGAGGTTTTATGTATATTTTGATTCGACTCCCTCAGACTTACAGTTGGTAATTTGGAGTAAATTCAAATAAGGTCTGCAAAGCGTCCAGCGAACACTGGATGTACGAAAATTGTAATTCAGCTTTTCCAAACAACTTCCATCCATGAGACTGTGGATGATGTGCAAATACCTAAAATAATTTTCTTTATGAAAAAATTCTAAATGTGGGGAAACTGTAATTACATGAGTCTGTACATGCTTGTAGATATTTCTATATAAACATATGCAAATACACACACACACATATATATATGTATATATACAAACAAGAATATATACACACATATATACTTATATATATATATATATGTGTGTGTGTGTGTGTGTGTGTGTGCAGGAAGGAGAAGGAAGAGGTGATTATGTCATCACCGTCCATTTCCTTCGAAGGGTAAACTGCTAAAGGTCTTTTCACAGTTTCTTTGAACATTTGAAATTGCAAAGGTTCATTGAAAAGCACTAAATATAGTGTTTCTTTGAACATTTGAAATTGCAAAGGTTCATTGAAAAGCACTAAATATAGTGTTTCTTTGAACATTTGAAATAGCAAAGGTTCCTTGAAAAGCACTAAATATAGTGCTTGTCGATCAGTAATAACTGATCGACAACCCATGAATTACCTTGAAGGTTAAAACTTTAGAACAGAATTCAAACTAAATAACATACAAATGTTTTTAGCATTATGAAACTGGACCGCGAAAACTCAGCACCTGATTTTATTCACACGATCTTTACAAGAAACAAATTTGCGAGTGTCCTTAAATAAACATTGTCGTCGTAAGAAGTGCCATAGATAAGATACACTCTAAGATGATTTGATTCAAAAAGTATTTAATTCTCTTGTCAAAGAGATAGGATTATCTTCAGAGTGAAGATTTAACAAGAATAAAAAAATTAATGAAATGGAATCTCGTTATAAGTGAATGTAGAAGTAAAGATTAAGTATAAGAGAAACATCCATATAACATTGAATTATTACGCTGTGGAGCAAGAATTGCATGCTAATTCATGTTTGTTGAAGGAAATAGATAGAAAGGAGTTAATTTGCCTCCTCAACATCGGAAGTACAATTGACACTATAAAAGCACGAATGGACAGCAATTCAGCCACAAGAGGAAGATTTTATAACTGAATGAATTCTTATGGAAGTGCGCGTGCAATCCATTTATCATACTGAATCTTATACTTCCGCTAATATTTAATAACCTCGTTATTTAATCCGTTTCGCAGTAGTTATTTTTTTTTTTTATTCTGCTTAGCACTGAGTATATCACTTAGGGGACAAGTCTGTTGACATTGTTGATTATTGACACTGTGGATTGCTTAACATTCCGATCATAATACGAGATTTTCCTTGGAATGTTGTTCATGCGGTCCACATCTTCACGTCTTTTATTTGACTGGAGTGATTGGCCGACTGATTATTAACAGGAGTATCATTAACGTAATTCTGCTAGAGAGAGAGAGAGAGAGAGAGAGAGAGAGAGAGAGAGAGAGAGAGAGATAGAAGAAGGAATTTAACTAAATGCATATTCAACTGATTTTCAAATTGGCAAATATAATTAACACTCATCATAAGTGAAAAACGTTAATAAAAATCAGGAGAATGATCGACTAAATTCACTAAAGTATAATACTGCACAACAGAGAAAGAGAAGGACCACACATGATTTATTTATGTGGCTGTTTCGGTACCTAACATTCGTAACTACGCAATAACAGGCAACGTTTATATAAGTCCCTTCTTACGTCATCCGTGGGGGTTAATTATTCCGAATGGACAGATTCAGGAGAAGGTATATGGAAATGCAGTTGAACAAAAGATGCATTTCCAATTGCAAAAGCTAAGAGCTAAGCTGTAAAGATAAAATGAAATAAAATCATCAAAGAGAGAGAGAGAGAGAGAGAGAGAGAGAGAGAGAGAGAGAGAGAGAGAGAGAGACTCAACATAAACGGGAGATAAAATATTCCGTCTAGATATGGAATAAAGTAAGAAAAATAAAAAAAAAGTTGCCTCCAGCTCAAGAACGACAGGCTACTTTCCTCCGTTTACGGAGACAGTGTTAAACAACCGGAGGAATACGTAAGCATACAAACGCAAACTTCGGCCGTCAATAGAGACCACGAACTTTGTCTGACAGCCAAAATAGACTCCTGGCGACTAGAGTTGCTCCGCCCAGTCTTGTAAGGCGGAAGACTCGTACAGAGCCTTTTTTGACTGATACTGTCTCCTGACTTTACTTGTTGCAATAACTGCTTTGCACTAAAAATAGGAAAAGAGAAAGGATATTTTTTAAATGCGTTTTAAAATAAACTCTGTTATACGTAATATCATCTAAAATCTACAATCAACTATTAAAAATTCCTAGTCAAGCAACCGGTTCCTCTTAGGCACTGATTCATGATCTAATTAGGTGAGATTCACTGCATCAAAATGTATAATAATTACAAGTTCCTACAAAATCGTGGCTGTAAAATAAAATGTGTAAACATTAAGCCGTAATTTCAAACCATTCACAGGAATGCACAGGGCATAGGCGACAAGGCCGAATAAATCAAAACATCAAGTTGAAAAAGTCAGTCAATTACACTTTCCGAAATTGGTCTGAACCACATACTTGCGCGCAACGATTTTCTAGCTTTGTAGGTCATAGCGAGACCTTCTCATCAATAATTACCACGAGGAAGCGAAATTACGTGTTGTTCAGACCACCGATTTTTAATGACGCTGCACCAACCCATCCCACGTGCATCGATTTCCTTTGCGAATTCGATTATTCGATTTGACTGGGTCCTGAAGTTTCCAAAGGATAACTCGGAAGTATGGAAGAATGTCCACAGCAATAACAAAATAAAAATATTTGAACATGATTTCTATCCTAATAACTAATTTTCCTTTAAGAAAATGCCTGGTTTTCAGTGCAGTCCTTTCTTCTATGGCCGATTTCAAAAGTCATTATTTACATTAAAAGAACAGGAAGTGCGTACGTATATGTTGGTCATATATACATCCATACACAATGGAGAGAGAGAATCCTGTATTATTTAATAGACAAAGGCAATTCTATATTGAGGTAGGATCAAAGAGACACCCATTCACCATTGCTGTTTATTGTGGTGGCTGTGTTAGTTTTCACTACTGACAGAAAAATAAAACTAATAAAATTAAATAAAAACGGAGCCAAAGATATACATGAGTCTCCCAGCATAAGACGTTCAACTTCCTGCGAGAGCTTCCACACCGACTTGTCAAGGCATGAAGAGGGAGGCTTCACGTCCAGCGCGTAAGAAAACTGACAGTTCAATATATGCAAATGTCCAAATGCACTGGTGAAAGACTAAGCCTGATTTTGCAAAATATTGTAAGAGGTGTTTTGGGGTTCCAACTGAGGAAGGGTTAAAGCAAAAATGAAACTCACGGATGAATGCATGAAAGCAGTGGAAGAGACAATTTATCCTCTGTGAGATGGTTCGTTACTATTATTACTGTTATGTAACGTAGCAATCTTTCTCGTAATAGTAATACCAGTAGTTTATTATGATTAAAATAATCCTGACATAAGCCATCAGAGAAGTCTGGAGACAACACTCGGGGCGATCAAGAGAGTGAATGTTCTTGATTAAGAATATACCATACGAGCAAGTAAAATAAGTAAGGATTGCATTAACATATATATTTTGGGAAAATGTAAGATTTCGGATGTTGGAGGTTACTAGGCACAAGGTCTCAGTACCTAGCTCATATTCCGTTGGAGACAATAATAGGATATTATATGGTTCGTTTAATTACTTTATTATTTGGTACTGGAGCTAGACCGCAGTATCTCAAACCGCGATCATATACGTTTGAATGCAAGTCATGCAATTTTACGCCTTTTGATATTCCAAACATACAAAATGTTTGTCACACTGTGAGTTTTAGTTTTTGCTTACAAATCATGGTATAGAAGGTCACTACTGTCTTGTTAATCGACTTGTAGGAACATTTATGGACACAAGTATTGGAGTTTTTCTATCAGCTAGAAATATAGCCAATGGATGTTTACACAGTGTTCCAAGAAATTCAGTTCTTATTATCAAATCTTATAAGACCAAAATTTTAACGTTTTAAATCATATAAAGTATGGATCAAAATATAATTTGAAATATCCTTAAGCAAAGAAGACTAGATAGTATACTGTATGCCTTTTTGTACGATGTCCATGGGTTTATTGCTGATCGAATATAAAGCCAAACAAAGTGTGAAAGAAGCATTTTCAAATATGCAGTTTTACTGACGCTGAATTGTGGTGAAATTCTGTCATTAAAAACTTTTAAAAAACACTAAATGTACACATTTAATCAGTAACAAATGAATTTCACAAAGTAATCATTTTTAAAGAGCAAAGGTTAACATAATCACAAAAATTTTAGCAAAAAAGGTCAACCCCTTTCTCTTATTTTCAGATGTCATTTTCTAGAGAGTGTATAGATGATGAAAATTATACCTCTTTAGACTAACGAAATATTGTAAGGAAATAGACGAACTGAAGGTAAAAGTTGCACTGATTAAAGACGACGGGCTGAAGAAATGGTAAAAGCTGATGTACAACAACACAGGAACTCTCAGTAAAACGAAGAACGAGAAAGAGAGAGAAATACAATAGGACAGACTATCGTCTCTTGCTATTTTTCGTTGTCAACTTGACTCCACTTCTCGCTTCTACTTGATTTGTTAAAAAAATATTTAGCCAATAACAATGCAGTCTTATATGTCTATGACTTTACAATGATATATTTGTTATCTGAGAGCTCTCGATCAAGCAATTTTACATGTTACAGTATTATGGCCTGACCTGCAACATGGCAAATATACCTGGGGTATTCCTTAGCTTATAGAAGGCCCTTTCACGTTCCAAAACAATATTAAATATGTTTCATTTTGCCTTTATTGGACATCTTAAACACTGGCCAGTTATTATCTCTACATCTAATCTGAAATGAGATTATACATCTTATCGATAAAAGGAAGGAAAATAATGATTGTGAAGAAAAATGTTTTAGAGGAATGAGTGAGTTCAATCCTAATTTAAATTTTACTATCTATAAACTCGTCTCCGTCACCTCTGTAAAATATTCAGGGTTCCGGCCAAGAGACGGTTTCTTTCGCGCCTTTTCTTTGACCAAGAGACGGTTTCTTTCGCGCCTTTTCTTTAATAGTTCAGTGTACTATTTGACTCAAATTTGACTAGAAGGACAAGGTTAATAGATATAAATTACAGCATACATACAGATTATATATATATATATATATATATATATATATATATATATATATATATATATATATATATTACCACAAATCCTTACCACTTTAGGAGGGGTGGCTCGAGAGGATTCCATACTACAGGTTTCACGGAAGGAATCGAGGGGTAAGGTGCTAGCCCCACGTCCTTTCATTTATTCCACTAGGCGCAGGTACACCTTTACAGTTGGGTGGACTGGTGGGTGGTATGACAGTATCGGTGCTGGGATCCAGCAAACTTGAGCCAAGCCCTGTATAACTCCCACAGCTGATTACACCCTCTACAGAATGGCGGTGGGGATACCGAATCCCCAAACTAAAACACATATACATACATGCATACACACAGACACACATTTATATATCTGTATATATTATATATATTTAATTTTGTCACATATACCGTGGCATTTTTTTAAATTCACAAATATAATTTAATATCCAATTCACCGTACCTCGGGAATACCTTGCGCCCAAGGGAAATTATAATTGATAAGTGCTTCGTCACCAGTGGGATTCAAAATGCAACCTGCTTTAGAATTAGTGAGGTACACACACACACACACATATATATATATATATGTGTGTGTGTGTGTGTGTGTACACACACAAACACACACATATATATTAATTGTACAAATTTTTCACACAGAGCAAGTCAGTGATAACCTTAACTTTTTGTATCCCAGCAACAAGCCTTAAGGGGTGAAGCTGCACACTCCATGCCCTTCTCCACCATCGCTGCGACCCACAATAGTGGAATAATTATCAGATACATAAACCACCGCTTAGGCCAACAGCAGATTCACTATGAAGCTTTTAGGAAACAGGTCTAACCACCATTCTCCATTTAAGTACCGATCTCAGAACTTTCGCTGGAGAAGTAAGGCCGATAACATCTGTAATATATATATATATATATATATATATATATATATATATATATATATATATATATATATATATATATATATATATATATATATATATATATATATATATATATATACATATATATGTGTGTGTGTGTGTGTGTGTGTGTGTGTGTGTGTGTGTGTGTGTAGCACTTTAGAATAACACATGTACTTCTCTGTGTTCGCCACTCTTTGTTAATCATTTGACTATAGAAAATAAACTTTCTTCTTTGCAATTTGCCTTCAAGTTCAAAAAGGACAAAGAAGTTGTGTTCTAAAGCGGGTCGCAGACGACGAAACAATGAGCTTATCGTGACAAAGAATTGCTATTATTAGTAAGGGATACTTATCGTCTTTATGGGAGTTCCCAATAGTCCTTTCGTCCATTATAATCCATGACGACATTTTGCAATCTAAAACCAGACACATAAT
This sequence comes from Macrobrachium rosenbergii, assembly GCF_040412425.1. Lineage (NCBI taxonomy): Eukaryota > Metazoa > Arthropoda > Malacostraca > Decapoda > Palaemonidae > Macrobrachium > Macrobrachium rosenbergii. The sequence continues at coordinate 44,070,199 of NC_089754.1, forward strand.
AGGTTTCATGAGCAGTTGTAGTTTTGACACGGTTGTGAAGAAGCAGTTTTCATATTGTCAAATTAAGACCTACTCGTTCCATCAAGCATTCATAATGTCTCTGACAATGAATAGATGCAAATATCATCTTGAACAGTGGTAACTTAAACCGGATATTTAAAGCTAGCTGGTTTAGTAATGTTAGGATCTTTTGCCTCTTGCTTTGCTTTTCTAGGATGATTTATGTGTTTTACACTAGCTAATTTTATCATAATTACCGATATATACGTAAAGTACCCCGGTTCAGCTTAATAATAAAGCGTACGTCAAATATTTGAGTTTCGTACACATTAACTTTTGAAATAAGAAATAACCGGCGAAGTCAACTAACAACACCAATTGAAAACAAGAAATACCAAAAGACACGTAACATATGATAAAAAAAGAAAGCTACTGAAAAAAGTTAACATTAAATGTAACCATTGAGGAAAACAAATTTCACACTGGAATTAAACAAAATAAACTCTTCTGTCACAGCTGATGATACCATTGTCTGAAACTTTACGGATTCATTTGTCAGTTATGTCAAAACGATCTACATCTCAAGAAACAATTATATTTCCACCACCACAAATGATGACCCTAAGTGGCGCAAAACTTATACGAACTGCATAACAACTGTGCTTGTACTATCATGAAGGAGTCCGGAATTAACCCTGAACCTCATCCATAGAAATTTTTAACGGTGCTAGACCCATTTATTTTGCTACAGTTACTCAAGTTTGTCTTTGATTAAGCAGTTTCTTCGAACTTCAAATTCACCTTTCTTCCCTAAACAAGTTACGCGGAATTTCTAGCAATATCATTATAATTATCAACAAAGACTGAATGGTTAGCAATCGATTCTATTCCCGGAAGATTTCCACATTCAAAAATTTGCTTAAAGATTCCTAAATCATCAGTGTACTCATCTGCATGTGATTTCATTTTTTATTTACACCCCTCCTTTAATATACGAAGACTTCTGCTCATCTCTGTGAAAAGATTCTGCCAAGTTTTCTTAATTTTATCAATCATACGTTTCCCTTTTTGACAAATCTCAAAATTTTACCTCCTCACCTCATTACTTTTTCTGGTCCTTTTGTTCTCTCGTATTACGTTCTTTTATTCCTGCCCTCTTTTCTCATCATTTCTGTCTCATTAACCTCCACCTTTCTCCAACCGTCTTTGATAGATTTTTCGCATTATGGAATTTTGCTGAAGTCAGTTCTTACTAACCTACGGTCCTCCCTACTCTTTTTACATAATTCAGCTAAGATTGTTTTATATTTTCTTCTTTCTTCTTCCTCGTACATATTAAAAAATTCTTGCACGTAATATATATATATATATATATATATATATATATATATATATATATATATATATATATATATATATATATATATATATTTATATATATATACACACACACACTTCTAACATACATATGGCAGCGTTGGAGGATGGAGCCTCTTTGAGCATCCCCAATCCTGCCATTTATGACGGGTATCCGATAACATACTGATTTCCAAAAAATCAATCAAGAACCATAGGACATTGTATGCACTTTCCATTAAGTTCTGTAATTGGTTTCTCGACATAGAAAAACGTGTTTCTCTCCTCCATGTACTTGCATAAGGAGGATAAAACCAGTTTCTGCTACATTCACAAACGTGAATGTAGCGAGTCCTATGATTTATATAAATAGTGCCTGTAATTCCATTGGTAAAGAACGAGACAGGTTCTGGGAGCCCTTAACCAGCATAAATGTATAAATTCATACAGTTTACAACAAATAAGGAGGACCATAAGAAACATTTTCGATATACCATCACAAGCATAAGAGACGACCATAAAAAATAAATCAAGGAAATACAAAGGCATTAAAAGGAGCACGAGCCAGAGAATACTACTTTGATCGCTCAGAAAAGTGGCACGCTGAATCTTCAAGTCTCTTTGCCTGATTCTCTCTCTCTCTCATAACGAAAAGTAAGAAATGAGAATCCCTGCAACATCACAGAAAAGGAAGCGCTCTTTAAACAATGACTGAAAACTCATGGCAAAACACCGCTCAAAGAGACTAAAAGCATCTACTTTGAGTCAAGATTATTTTCATACAAATACCCCGCCCCCCATTACAAGTACATTTTATTTATACGCTATCTAGACATTCAATAAACAATAACGGGGGGGGAGAGAGAGAGAGAGAGAGAGAGAGAGAGAGAGAGAGAGAGAGAGAGAGAGAGAGAGAGAAATGCCACCAAAGACGAATGATAAAATTAGAAATATGTCAACAATAATGAAAAAGGAATTAATAACAGTATAAGACAAACAATTATGCCCTCCGATCAAAGACTGTGTTTCACATTAAAAACTTTGTCGTTCGCAAGTTGTAATTAAAACTAACCCGCGTAAACTTTTGCCAAGAAGTTTAGGGAATGGTGGAAACTATGCGGTCAGAGTTATAAAGTTATTAAATAAACTGCTCTGCATTTTTGGAGTACACGGTTTTCCTGTTAACCAAGGAAGGAAGGAACTGACAGAGAAAGAAGGAAATATAGATTTAAAGTTATTTAACAGACACAGCTTTCATTTTTATATCTGACACCGCGAAAATAGTTTATTAGCAATTTAGAAGTCAAATAAGTTTTCAGTGACCGTAAAACATTTTAATCACAATGGTTCATTTGTGAGATTGCCTGCAACATAACATTGAAATTTATGGAATTTCTAATCCTTCCTAATATGAGTATATAAATGTGAAATTATAACAGGAAAAGGCCAGTAGGGGATTTGATAATGTTTAAAGGCATAACCGAACAAGACTCTGATGTTCCCTCGTGGAATGTTTCCCGTGTCTTCCAAGTTTCTATCTGTGATTCAGTTTTCCCTTACGAAAGCAATCAACTCTTACACTCACGTCAAAGCCTTGTCTGTCCAATATACGTAAAATTTTTAGAGCTAATCTTGCTCTATTGTCAGCATCAACACAGCAATACAATGAGGACTGCACCAACTTTGTTCTCTTCATTGCTGTCAGATCCAGATTTTGTCTGATTCTCGCTATAGGGTCTTCCAGCGTTGGGAGAAAATTCAGTTCTTCCACACATGGTGAGAACACACGTAAAAACTTCCATACTCCCAGACACTAGACCTTTAAATTCGGTATTCTCTTGTCCTAAATCTTTCTCCTGTACTCTGAATTTTCCCTTTTACCTAATCAATTACTCCCAAGGTTTTCCTTATCAATGGTTTTCTAGTTTATGATCCTTCTTTCTTTCTACAGTACGACGTTCATGTCCTATTATCGCATTCCTGCTATTGTCTTTAAAACTTCCCTCATTACGTAAATTGGCTATTCGTTAAAACATCTCTTTCAAAAGACGCTGTTTGTTTTGATTTCTTAGGGTATTTGTTTACATTTCATATTGGCCTTTACTGTGATAGTAGGCTTTTTTTTTTTTTTTTACTTTTTATTTCATGCAGTTTTGTTCATTCTTTTTTCAGCTCTACTAGGGGAAGGATGTCATACTAACTCTAACGAAACAAGCACCTAGAATTAAGAAATCTTCGTAATATATCAGAACAAATTTTCAGCAACCTTAGAGGGCACTGGAATGATGAAGTTTCAACTGATTCTTGTAATGTGCAATTATAAAACACTTGCAAGAGGTATAGCATTGCATAACTCCGATTATCAGGCCAAATACTATGGAGAAAGCAAAAATGGTATAATATTCAGTTTGGAAAAAAGACGCGGGCATATTTTAAAGAGTAACAAGAAAAACCTGCCTTGATAATTCCCACCCTAATTATAAGTTAATCAAGTTCACCTTACCCCAGAATGTACCTCTTCTGATGCTTGGAATATGAAATTAATCTTTGAACAAGAGCATAACTTCAGAAAAGATAAGGCGTCATCCGCTGTTGTCTCGGCACCGTTCCATATCACAGCAACGTGCCTCGCTTGAAGAGACACGGCTGCTCCAGCCAAAGGCAGGATGCAGCGCATTAAGATGTGTTGAGGATGTGTGTCCGGTGCCTGATTAGCGGATGCACAACCCACAGGAGAAATGCGAGCGCTCGCATCGAGGCGATACCTATTACATGTGCAGCATTCTTTACTGAAACCTTTAATAATTTATTTTTTCTCCCTCCCCTGAAAACTCTCGTTCATTCCTTTAAGAACTGTGGCATATCTTCCCGCCCAACCCGGTCCCTCTCTCTCTCTCTCTCTCTCTCTCTCTCTCTCTCTCTCTCTCTCTCTCTCTCTCTCTCTCTTGTTAGAACGCAACCTGGAAAATTTACTTTTTAAGATTCTGGATGTATAGTAGAAATAACACAGGTAAATTCCAATTTTGTGAATATGTATAAATAAAAAATCTTTCGTTCCCTGCTTCACATAAACAAAAGCACAAGAACACAGAGGAAAAGTGAACATGTAAAATACACTATGGTTCTTTGAAACACGTTATATTTGAAAATAGTGAAAGAAAATAATTTCATCTCGCTTGGATTTATGATGCTAAAAAGTTGAAAAAAAAAAAATTAGTCATATAACTGCACATATTCATTTCACGTTTTTCGGTCTTACAGTTTTCTGCTGTTGATAACATTCAACCTTTTCCTCCTAAACCTTTCCCCAGCCCCTCTATACATACAGACGCACACACACATACCAGCTCTCTCTCTCTCTCTCTCTCTCTCTCTCTCTCTCTCTCTCTCTCTCTCTCTCCAGGTAACGAGATGAATGAACTGTTTTAATACTTCCTTTCAACGTTTGTCATTAATAACTAGCTTCAATCCCATCAGAAAATCTGCTCCCATTTTTCTACCTCATTATTTCCTCCTGACTCCCATTTTTCTACCTCATTATTTCCTCCTTTAATCTGTAAAAAAAGCCACGTACCCATTTCTCATTTCTCATAAGTAATGAATACTTTCATCAGCATCTAAAAGTCTGCTCATGTATGCAGTATTTTTGTTTGAGATAATTACCGTCCTCATCAGTCTAACAATTGTTTTGTGTGGAAATGTAATATAGGTTTTCTGAACTTATGCAATACGAAATAAAGAAATAAGCATTATAAATGGCCCGCTCATTTGCGATAACAATTAAAGAAATATCTTATTCATAAATATTTTCTACGTATACTGTGCCAGCAATCCAGCATATAAATATACATTTATTTTCCAATCTGTTTATCCCTCTTCTACAGTCATTAGTTACAGCGAAACCTAATAAACGTAAATCATTATTCTATACTTATTCTACGCATAATTGTTTATTCGATTTACTTTTAATTTTATTAAACCGTCTTCCTCTTTACCCGACATTGCAACATTCGTTAGAGTTAAGAAAAGAGCTTTGCGACGGCCGTTGACCTTTCAGGAAAAGTCAGCAGTGGTTGATGACCTGCAATGGAAAACAAAGAACTTGTGCAATAAATCTACCTTTGTGCAAAACAACACCGTTTTTCTAAATGACAGAAAGTAATCAGACTTCTGCACGTGGAGAGAGAAAGCCTTCGGGACTGTTATGTTTTTCTTCTCTCACTGAAAGTTATTTTAATTCTTTTCATAAAATAAAGTATACTCTTCAGAAATAACTTGACCCCTAAGAGGCTTCAAAGCAGCGTTCCCGCAAAGGATATCTAGTAAGATTTATTCAAGTGTGCTGAAATATTTACGTGCTTTCTTTTCAAATGTGTCTTTTTCATAAGTTACACGTGTAGAGAAGATATGCATATAATAGTGATTAACAGAAAATATATTCTTTATTCTTCCTCGCTTCTAATTCGAGAAATAAGAAAAAGGTAGAAGTTAGTGTGGATTTGTTTTCAAGGCAGTTCCGGGGCAAGAAAAGAAAAGCATTAATTTATGGCGGAAAAAAGTTGTCTTACAGTCTTATTACATGAAACATTAATGCTGTTTTTCTTTGAGAGAGAGAGAGAGAGAGAGTGAGTTCAGTGTAAAGTCACCAACCAGTCAGTGAACTTTTTAGTTGGAAAGTTTCGAGAGTTATCAAAGGGTCTGAAGAATAGGTCACAATTTATTATACCTGAGAATGGACGAATAGTTATAATCTGTTTGTACCTCAATTGCTTTTGGCAAATGTTCGGGTAGTTAAATAACAAAGCAGGGTCGTTTAGAAAGACTTAAGATGATCATGAATTTAGGAGTAAAATAACAACAGGGAACTTCTGACACTGGCAATGAACATAATCTGATTTTTGAATAACGAAAAAATATGCAGGAAATTTTAAACGTGAATTCATTCATTTCCGAGTTGAAGATAACACATGTCACTTTTTCCGAAACATTCCCTAGCTCAATAGTCAGTAAAAATACTTTTGCCCCGTCACTATAACCTGCTGTTATGTAATCTGTTTTATTTCCCATTCATTTTTTAATTATCATTCATTTATTCCTATACATGATTTTTTATTTATGTCTCTCTGAATCTGCGTCTACTATTTAATAATCCTTTTCTTCATTTTACCTTCCAGACTTTCTTTAATTTCTCTCACCTTCCAAAAGATTAGAAACTATCCACATTATTTAAAAAATGAAACTTGACCATTCTAAAGTGGGCTTAATTGCTTTGCTTGAAAAGTTTCAAGGGCAATCACATCTTTCCTGAAAAGTTATGTAAGGGATGCAATCGTACCAGCTCACGCAACATTATCTGCTAGGTTTCAGATCACCAAGAGAAATTTTGGAATACTGTAATAACTGGCATCAGCGGCGTAGGTTATGGAAGAGAGACACTCAAATGGGAGCTCCCATCGTCATCACAAAACGATATCCCTACCTTCAGTAGGAAATTTGTCAAAATTAGTGAGTTTTTGCTCAAACTTATTCATCCGATCAAGGGCCGTGGAATTCAAAGGGAAGTTGCACAAGACCTATTTATAGTGCCTGAGATAAGGACATGTCCTCTGTATACAAAACTTTCACAGTAAAGATAAAAACTTAGGCCACTGCATTTTTCGAATGTCTGAGATGGGAAAAAAATTATAACAACTCACTGGAAAGACCAAGCGAAAGTCTAAAAAAAAGCAAAAATGAAAAACTTATGAAATGCAGCCTATAATGTTTAAATAAAAGATCTGTACACGTATACGAAAGAAAATTACGACATAAAAAGATTATAAAAGGTTAATATTACTTGAGTAATGAGTATTTTAATTTAAATTTGATTAACCATAGTTTCCAGGCTTAGGAAAGTCTTTAAAACTTAGTATTGAAGTTTTGTTTAATGTAATGAGTTACAAAAGATGAACATCAATACGCGTGGGCCACCGTTCTCAGTTTATTTATACAGTATATTTGATTTACATTTTTTTTACTTCTGAATAATTCGTTATTTTCTTTATTGATTATTGAAAGCCCATTTTTAGCTTGGCTTCTTCTCGTGTGTTGTTTATTGTATACCTTCCTACTGACTTTTCATTTTTTATATTTACTGCTCTTTCTAATATTTATTCCTCGTTGCTCCTATTTCATTTCCACAATTGAGAATATTCTCTTCTGTGCAAGTTTGCGGAAGAACTTCAATAATAAATATGATAACAACAACAAAAACACCATCACCACCACCAACAACAACAATTATTATTATTATTATTATTATTATTATTATTATTATTATTATTATTATTATTATTATTATTATTATTATTATTCCTTCCCGTTTTTATTTCTTCGGAAGAGCCTTGTGAAATATGTTGGATCAGTATTTCATTTCTTGATTTTTTGCAGCATTCGCTGTATGCGAACAAAATTTATTTCTTGTATGCTCTTCAAATGTATTTTTTTTATACAGCATAGTAGTGTTTGAAAATATTTCAATTAAAGAACAATGTTGCTAAGAACCACAAAATAAAGCTACACTTGAAAATAACATGAATTTTGCTTTAATTGCCCTTCTAGTCATTCCATTAATTGATCCAATTTTAGAAATAACAAATGCCAATGAAACAAGTCTCTATCACAACAGCCGAATATTTCTTTTTTTATTTCGCAAGAAGAGTAGTATTTTAATAAATAATCTTAGATTTCTGTAACAAAAAGGAATTTCTGATTTCCTCTTTTATTCCGCACTATTAAATGTCAGTATTGTCGTATGTGAGGTTACGTACACTTTTCCCTTTGCAATATGAAAGGCAACCTCTTCTATAAAGACTTGCTGAGAACCGAAAAGCAATATTCTTCTTCAAAGTTAAAGGAATAAGGAGATCTTTTATTTATATGTACACACATACATACATACATATACACACATATATATATATATATATATATATATATATATATATATATATATATATATATATATATATATATATATAATACAAACATGAAAAGAGCCTGTGCGAACCGTGAACGAAGGGTATTTATTTTATATTTTTAAGAACAGAGGAAAGTACAGATATATTAACAGTAATGAAGAAAGCCCAGATGGCCCGGCGCGGCGTAACACAGGAAGCCACTCTGCCTGAGAAGAGAACAAACGATCCAATATAAAAAGCGACTCTTGCGTGCTTTCTGATTGTTTTATTTAAAGCAAGTCACGGAGCGCGAGCAGATCGAAGAGGCGTTGAACCTGGAATTATAACATGAGGCTAAACTCAAACGCCCAGTCAGTTTTAATGAATGGTTAAATGGCCAAGCTGATCATAACCTCATCCCAAAAACCATTTTAATGAATGGTTAATGGCCATGCTGATCACAACCTCATCCCAAAAAATCAATGCTTAAACACCAAGGCTCAAGAACTTATATGAAATTATACAGTACACTTCCGTTTACGCCAGATGGTTGAGAGTCAACATAGTTTGAATTGGAACCTTTTGTAAGCTTATACACTTCGAATTATCCATTGCGATAATGGATGGAAACTGCACTGCTGAGAGAGAGAGAGAGAGAGAGAGAGAGAGAGAGAGAGAGAGAGAGAGAGAGAGAGAGAGATGCGAGTTAGGAGCATTTCAAACTAGAATGAACATGAAGACAAGGAGAACCGTTCGAAAAGAAAATTCTTAGTTAAAAACCATACCTTAGCGTAAGACTCAACACACTCATATCTGAATGCTCACCACGGTTAACTTCAAGGCGTATCATACTATTACTTGAGGAAATGAAACTAGAGGAGCTTGACTATAAATCGAGATCCTACTAAAAACCTTAGACAACGATTTTCCTTCCAAAAACAACAGCCCACAGCAGATTTCAATGTTGAGAGGCTCACGTTAAGATACAAGTTACGTCCTATCTTATCTATGCTTTTCCGGATCAAAAAATCAACTCCCACTAAGGCCTCCACCATACCTCTCACTTCGGTTAAGCACAAGCTTCACGTCTTTGCCTTGTAAAAGAGTTAGGCGTCAGTGAATCTTGTTAACGGATCATCGAGTCTAGTGCGACTGATAGTTAGTTATGATGAACGCAGACAATGCCAAAAGCGCTATTCGACCTCTGGAAAAATGGGGGAATGTTAATGTTGCCAGGCAACGAATGCTTACTAAACAGTTGAAAACAGTGAAATGAAA
>NC_089754.1:44082270-44122270 GCF_040412425.1 Macrobrachium rosenbergii
GAGATACATCAAATCTGTGGTACAGAATACATAAAGTTCTCCCAGATTTTTTCTGAGAGTAATTACTACATAGGGCGCAAACTGTAAGGAAGCTCGATACACTAAGGAAAATAAAGATATAACTGAAAACAGTAGTTATTTCTAAAGCTTAAAATTTAACGGGTTATTACAACGAATTAGCACAATTCCCAGCTTTTGTACCAGGCAATTTGCTTAAAATTTCAGTCACTAAAGGGATTTAGTAAATAAAAATTCAAGCGCATAATGGCTCACTTCCCGTTTTAGGACATTTATGCTTATTTTTTCATAAAAGATAAATATCGGTACAGATTGAAGAAGAAAAATGGTCTATGATTAGGCGTATATACATCATTGCTTTAAGTAGGTGATGAGTAAAAGAAAATGGAATGAGAAATTCAGTTTCGACGGTCAAATTTATGAACATTTACGTACATGAACAGGTGCAATAAAAAATCCAACCCACATACGCACGTGCGCGCTCATAAATACACACATACATACACAAAATTATATATACAGTATATACATAGTTATAAATATATATATATATATATTATAATATATATATATATACTGTATACATATATATATATATATATATATATATATATATATATATATATATATATATATATATATATATATATATATATATATATATATATATATATATATATATATATATATATATATATATATATATATATATATATATTATACACATATACATCACGTGTGTTTGTCTGTCTTACAAGAATAGGAATTACATGCTACTTTAACTAGACTGCCAACGGTCTTAATACAGTGCGGTGCTTGACATATTGCCCAACCCGTGAGAATGTATTGGAATAATATTTTTACAAGGATTTTTGGTTACTTCCTTATGTTTTCTATCATATTTTACTTGCACACCGCCATCGACTTATTTGTTAATGTTGCTTTAGTTAGAATGTTGCAGTATATACTTTCCATTTTACTTTGCAAATTCTACACTGCAAATTAACATTTTGAATACAAAGACAGTTGAATATATTCTTTGTCAAACTTCAGAACACATTTTACAAAATCCAAATTAAAGTACCATAGTGAATTAATTATGATAATTGGCACTGGAGTAACGCCTTTCTACACTGCATGACAACCACTCTTCCAACAATGAAGGACAAAAATTTAAAGACATGTACATGTTACTTGGAAATATTAATAAAATTAGGAACTGTGTTTCATTCCACGAACTGCCAGCCATCTCCTTACAGTGACTAATATTGAACCTAACGAATATTTAAGAGTAATGATATCGTCTAAGTACACGTGCCTCACAGAAAGAGTCCTATCTTTTATAAAACAAAAAAATATCACTGTCTATGTATAATCCTTGAGTTCTCAACATATGCACTGCTTTTCCTTTTGTTTACCGTAGCATTTCGAAACAGATTCACTGTTGTTACAACTGGTTTAATTTCGAAGTGTTAAATGTTATATAGGTAAAGTTAGCATGAACTCATTTGACGGTCACAGAGTCGTGTTTCTGTCAAAATCTTTTTATTAATTGTCATTGAACATATCGTGAACATTTTTTTGACATATTCCTTCACTGTTATTTTAAAGAATGACCATTTAAACATGGCGGTTTGTCCAGCAAAATATTGTATACAGGAGCCACGAGAGAGGCTGAATGCATATACGATAGAAATAAACATATATGTATACATTTATATATAAATATATACATTTTGTATATATATACACAAACACAAATATAAGAGTATATTTGGATTGTCTAAGTCGCTTTTTATTGTTATTTGTAAACCAAGCATCGGTTCGAATCCTACCGGGGGACGAATGAAAAAATATATTCAATTTAAAGAGCTCTCAGATTTAAAACGTTTTTAATGTATTTTTGTTTTAACGTACGGGAAGCTCAAATATAGAAATATACTTTTTGTAAAATAGTTACCCTGAACCGATAAATAACTTTTAATGTGCCCCCTTCCCCGCTTTCAGTGTCATACAGCGTAATATCACATTTTGTTAAGAGTAGGAAAATGCTGAAATATTAAAAAATTTTCATCTTTTTTTTTTTTTTTTTTTTTTTAGAAAATTGTACCTTTATTGCGACCATTCCTTTCATCCAAAAGAAATATTTTGTCTATCTTTCTAACAATTTTGCGTTACATGAGTGAAACTCATTGTCTCTAAAAAATAATTTGGTCTCAGGACTCATAAAAATTTCAGCACTGCTTCTTTTCAGCCCGATTCTTCATTGATTCTCTGTCACTTTACTTTGCCTAATCAAGCAATATATGTCATGTTATCACACCTAATCAAGTAATATAAGTCATGTCGCTAGCCCTAAATTACGCACAAAATAAATTTGTGAATAAATATAAAGAAGCGATAATTTTCAACGAGAGGTACCGGCATGATGAGAGGTTTTCTGAGAATGTAAATATCGCGCTTTTATCACCAAACGTTTTAATAAATTTATCAATCTTTCATTCGAAATATTAGAAATAGGAAAGCAACCCATGGAACAACTAATGATTCGTCTAACTTCTTACAAATTTTATGTGATGATTCTTTTTCCCGCTGTTCGAGCAAGAAAAAGGATGATTCTCATTTTTTTACATACTGAATAAAGTTGGTTTTATATTTTAAGTCCGTTTCTACTGAAGTTTAAAAGTTTAATCAATGGGAAACGAGAAGTGTAAAATAAAACCATTCCTTTATTTAATAAATTTCCGGCATGTAATAACATTTCAGAACAAAGAATGAGCTGTTCATTGAATAACATGTCGACAAATAAAAGCTTTATTTTTCAATATTCTTGAAATAATTCGTATACAGTATTTCAAAATAAAATTGTGAATATTTCTAAATGTATATAATGAATGTACTGTACATGTGTACTTTGCTACAAAAATTTACTCAAAGACAATCCCTTTAAAGGATTTCTTATTTTTAGATAATTTTCTATTATTTAAAAGAAAAAACCATTAATTTTATGTAATGTCTCTCATTAAATTATAGAGAAGTAAAAGTAACTTTTGAGAGTATATGTTGTCACAGGGTACACTCAGTTCTACATGTTTTTCATTGTTTTTTTTTTTTTTCAAAACCTCTAACGGCATTTGCTTCGATCACAACCGGGCTGTGGGAAAAAATTCAACTCTCATCGTCTGCTGAATTCACACCCACAGCTTTCTTCAGGAAGAATCTGATTCACTGAAACGTACAAAAAAAAAAAGCACGCAAAAATTCAAAACTTGACTTAAGGTTATTTTTGCATTTTAATCTTTAACGTGACGATATTTGAAATTTTCTATGGTTTGTAAACCGTAAATTTTCTATGCTTTGCAGAGTTAAGATGCTCCATGCATTTCCATCCATGAACATTGCTTTAATATAATGACCTTCATGAAATATCCGGAATTTCGATTAAGAAAAATGTTTATGCGTTTAACAGATTGTATCCTTAGCCGTTCACGGTAAGTATTACACACGCGAATTTAAGTAAATGTGCCAGTTTTTATTTTAGTTTGCATGAGAACTTCTCCAAGAAACACATGCGATTCGTGTCCAAGAACAAAACTAATTAAACAGCTACCTTATGGAAAAATAATTCTTTTAAACAGCAGCTTAGCAGCGTTTCTTATAGTATTTTTTAAAGTTAACGGAAGTTTTATACAAATATTCTAACAGGCCCAAAAACGATGAATTTGAAGCAATTGTACTTGACAACAGTCATTTGTTTTATGAAAACAAAGTGTAACATATACATACAGCTTTTAAATATTGTACAAAACACTTTCCTCTAATCAGTATTTAACTTATATTACTTATTAAATGTTGATGAATAAATACCTGGAATTGCTGAATTATTCAGTTTTACCCTAACACTAGGAAAATTTGTGTAACTTTCTGGGTTGTGTGACAACTTTATATTTTAATCATAACTTTAGTCAGTTTCCAAACTTGGAATTTTTTTTTCATTTAGAGGTCTATGTCACTGGAATAAATTTCCAACGCAACTATTTCTCTTTGCTAGAGATATGATGACATTCGTTTTAAGCACTTCATTTTTAAAAAAGATTTTTTCCAGGTAAATGAAAGAAAACAAAAAAGATAAGAAAATTAAAAGTTACGAAATAAATTAAGAGAATGATTTATACTTACAACTGCAATAAAATAAATGCATCTTTCACATTTCACATCACGACAGATAATTAACACAAAACGATCATTGGAGAAGAGTTCTGTTAATTAGGTAATTCATTTTCTTCACACAAGTGTAGTTACATTAAGGCCTATTGGAGGAGGAACATAAATCAATATATGTAAGAGATCAAAATCTATAAATGTCAGAGATGAACTCATAATAGCGTCCAGTAGTGCAGCATTTGGTAGTTGAAATGGCAAGAAAATATTAAAACCGAAAAGTCCGTTAGATTAGGCAAATTATATTTAACATTATTATTATATATAATCTCATTAAAAGGGACGCGGCTCCATGAATATTTAATCAACAAATAACTAGTCTCCACGACACAATTATAATTGCTAACTTACGATTTTTCTGCGCTTTTCTAGCAGTTTTTTCTTGGTCTTCTGTTAAGAATCGGTACTTGTGTTTGAGCCTATAAAGAGAATAATTCAAAACCTCAAAATTAGTTTAAAATTATTGTACCACAAGCATAATTATGATCTAAAGTCCTAGTTGGATTTTGGTTTCGATTTCATATCACAAACTGGTCTTTAATAAAGCACAAGTTTTTAAAAGGATATTATAATAAAACATCGATTTTGCAACAATTCAAGAAGAGAGTTGGCGAAATTCTTGGCGAATCCTCTGACACGAATCTTAAAAATTTCTTTCCTCCACGGGCATTTTAGGAAAGTATAAAAATTACTGCCTGACACGTCGCAGGTAGTCTAAATGTAGGTCAACATATAAAAACCCCTTTCAGTTAGGAAATACCATTGCGTGTTACAAGGGTGTTATATGAAGCAACTTGCACTACAGAGTCTTCTGTCTTGAGAGAGAGAGAGAGAGAGAGAGAGAGAGAGAGAGAGAGAGAGAGAGAGAGAGAGAGCGGCACTTTCTGCAACTGAGGTGCATGGATACAAACTGAAGGACTCAACACCCACGATCTTGTGCTGAATGTGAACATAACAACTGCATTATGATAAATTTAAAAGTACAGGCATCGTAACTACGTCTAATTTAGGATGATTCAGAACAAATAAGCGGAGATCAGCTGTGCTATTCAAGAACAAAAAGAAAAAAAATGTTTTACAAAAAGAAATAGTATTTCTAGAACACCTGCAATTACAGAACACGCTCACAATCCGACGAAACTATGCATATAATCCCATAAAAGCATACACGCGCAAGGAAACATACTGCACGGGAGTGCATGCTGAAAAATGAATTATGTCTTCATTTGCCTTACAGTTCTGACAGCTGATGCAACGCTCAAGATGTTAGATAATTGAACGTTTCCGTTCCACTCTTTTGGAGCACTGGCACGTAAACCCAAATCCACCGAGCCACTACCAGAAGACAACTATACAACAATTAACTTGCTGAGATTTTTCATTCACTTATGGATGTCTTCGCGACATCTTTAGGTGTGCCTTTCATTGCTATTCATTTAAAATAAAAACTTGTTTTTGTTTTTGGAATCTGGAGACTTGATTTGTTTTTTGAAACCAAAAGAAACGAGAACTTAGAAATCATACCTCCACGAATTGAAATTTTTTACCATCTTATATTCGGCAGAGTTTCAAAAATCTGATGATACGCTGCCTGTGGGACGTGGGTATTTCTTTTTGATGTCCACAGAGAATATTATTAAACGGTTGGTTTTATGCAAATACACTTTCCGTTCTTTACCGATTTTCAGACCTAGAAGAACAGTACTGACCTAAGGAAATAAATGAAGAACGTCGAGAGGCCGTTGAAGTGTGAGACGTCTGACCAAATTCTTTGGTGTCATCGAAAATAATGCCTAAGCATTTAATTCACTATCCTTTTTGTTTCATGAAGATCACAGCAGCGAGATTCATTACAAAAATATCACTCTTTGTAGTGTATACGTAACATGTTCTTCCACAGTATCTTTTGCGTTATTATCTAAAGTTATCATTCATGTACTTCTCTATACCTTCTCGCAAAAGTATCATATCCACCCATGAAAAATTAAAGAAAGAATGTAGGCAGTTAAAATAAGATCACATTTCAGAAGATTCGAAATGAATCATCATTTTGCACTGAAAGTCACCTAAATTCAGAAAGATTTGAACAAACGATAAATAGTTCGCAAAAATAGGAGTTAAGGCAATTTTGAATATTTTAAGAAAATCAATAGTTTTAAGTGATTCAAATAAGATTTTAAGTAATTTGGAAATAAACCATTATTTCTACTCTTAGTTAAGATTAGGTTTTTTTTCACCGCAAGATTTGAAGTGAAATAAATGTTTGTAAACGTTACCGTTTAGCGTATTCGAAAATAAAATGGTTCTATTAGAAAACTTGAAAACTCAATCACCCCCTAAATAATGTCTACTGCATCAAGCTTTATCGAAAATGAGTAGATTAATCAATGGATAACTTGCATCCTTTACTAATGAAACAAGTAACTAGACTTTACAAAAAACAGTATTTTGATAAAGTCTCTTTCACCATTCCCAATTTTTTCTAAAATAGCTTATAAAATAATTTATCATTATTGTTTGGTTGTAACTTTACAAAATACTCGGATAATTCATTAACACTCCGTAATAAAATCCTACCTATCATTGTCTGTAATACAAAACTCAAGTTCATTGTAAGCTTGGTAACACTCCCCTCTTCTTTATAACATGACAATGACGATTTTATCAGTATTGCATCAGAATGAGGAACGTTTTTATTGATGCATATCCGTTGTCAATATCTTTTTCCCCAATGCTTTCATGCTAAATGCTTTCTTATTTAAAGCCATTCAAATAAATTTTCTCCTGAAAATGCAAAAGGAAACACAAGCTGGCAGAGCGGTTTGGAAAAAAAAAGGAGGAAAAACGATGACCTGTTCATGCCCCGGAATTTCCTTGTTTAACTATGACGCTATTAGCGCGGCCGACTATCGTCAGCTATAATCGGGACGAGGTATTCATTTCAACTTTGAGAATGCTTTATAAAATGACATTTCCTTTATATAAGGATAAACGTCATTTAATTATTTCTATCTTTTCTGAAACTGAGAATAAAGCATCTACAGTGGAAAATTTCAGTCCTTTAATTCAGTAAGCTGTTGGTTAATGTGGTGAAATTCGTTTCCTAAATGCTTTGGTTTCTAAACTTGGGGTTGTGACGTGAGGTTGTGCAACCGCATACCAAGAATCCATAGAGCCGAAAGATGGAGACGCTAATCGTCATTGGAATTCCCAGCAAATGCCCACTGAAATCTGTTGCCTGAGACTTCGTTGAAAAATATGAAGGAAAATACTCTATATAGGAAAGTCTAAATATTTTTCTGAATTTAATGAAAAATTATTGGCTGAAGAATTCTCGCAAGAGGGCCTTATTCACATAGTCTTTCGAGTGCGCGTAAACAAGTTAATGAAAACGGAACAGTCCTGGCCAATTACATTCCCAATTAAGAGGAAGCAGTCATTTGATTTTCTTTTCATCTTAAAAGTGCACAAGGAAACTAATGAAAAATGCCGTTTGAGAGATATTAAAAATTCATAGTTTCTTCATCAGACCAGAAAATTTGTTTGTACGCTTTAGAGGTTTATATGACTAGAGGAAAAACCTTAGCTCTTGTGTTGGAAGGAACATAACTGATCATCCATTACTCTATTAATCATTTAAACTGATAATTCTATGATATAACATCAGCAAAACTTACCTTTCTGTTAAAAGACGATCTGATTACATGTTTGACTGAGGGCCACTCCAACACTAGAGAAAAAGGGAAAGAAAGGTACATTAATTTTAGGATTCCGTGTGACTGGGATAGTTGTGAGATATCATGTTCCTGTTTCAAATATGTTTCGCTTAACTGATGGTAATATCTGTTTCGGTATCTGAAACTGTGCCCAGAACGAACTCGCCTACCGCAAACGATCGTTATAAATTATGGCATGCTATATAATTCTTCTTCTTCTTTTAACGTGCTTTTATTATTTTTGTATGGGGGACACGATGCCTTCTCTCTGAAGGACTTTTTGATTTGGCTTTTGGGTAGACCTGTGGTCTCGATCGGCTGCCCTAACCTGACATTTACGTAAACCTGGGATACCTGACCCAACGCCCTTTCTTCCCAGCAGCGAGAAGTTATTGCGCGGGTATGGCGAGAGTTGAGACGTGAGATGTTTCCCAGTTTTGAATCTTTAGTGGCTTTGTTTTTGTGTGTGTATTTAGTTTAACATCCATTTGCTTTATACAAAATCCGTTGACTACAATAATCGATTTCCTCTGCCTCTCTGACCAGTCGGCTGCGGGTTTTATTTACTGAAGTATCTTAACCGACTGAGCCACCGAGGCTCTTGGCATGCTATTACCCAAGGGACAGATATCTGATTTACCCCGACCGTATAACCTAATTTCATAAACCTAGGGATACTGATTAACACATTCATGATCCTTCCCAGTTTTGAATCTTTATGCTTTAAACGAATATACAAACGCAACCATCTTTCCTGATTCACTTATTTACTGGTATCTTATTTTATGTATTGATTCTTGTTTATTGTTACTTGTTATAAACTACATATGTTTAGTGTTATTATTCGTTATTTGGAATCAATTATTTACAATCTGGTTGCTCAGTTTTAATGGTTGTTATGTATACATATATATATATATATATATATATATATATATATATATATATATATATATATATATATATATATATATATATATTACTTTTTCTTTCTCTTCTACATACAAGAGGGGTTTTATGTGAAAATCACTTGTGCTCATTTATGGCCTTTCGTCTGATTTTTTTTTTCACATAGATCTACAATCACTGTGAAGATTAATAAATGTATAAATAACAGAAACATCACTATTATAAAAAAATCATAAAAAGTTCTGGACGTCCAATATCCTTTTAAAGTTGATAATATAAGAAAAATGGCCTAGCTCTTAAAAGAACTGTTTATGGAATGTACTTTCAAAATTTTGTGAGATGTGTCCTAAACTTAGTTTAATCAATTCTTCATAACTTCCTCTCACTCTGTCTATCTATATTTACTTAAACTGTATTACCAATTATATTTATTATTCCACAGACAGTATTCTCAGATCTCTTTAAAAAAGAAAGTGTGTTCATGATTAACATTTTCTAGAATTACCCAATACAAAAGTATATACTGAATAAACTGAATGTATAAAACAGCTGCAATGCTAGCTGTATAGACTGGCGTATCCTCCACCGACATAGAGTTAAGCCCTTCCATAAAACTGTATTGAAATATAAATCCTAAAATTCATTGCCATTGTAAATAACATAAGTTTCACTATAAATCCTTGCTCTCGATCCCTGTTCGCGCCTTTTAATATCTAGTGGAATTTTAAAACTAGTTTCCCCTCTATTCTTTCTACTGTATTTTGCTGAATGCAAGAGTTCACTTAATTTATAATATTCACCATAAACTGGTATTCCAAGGAAAGAATGCCATTCATTTCAGCAAGGGGCAGGGGGGCGGTCACAAGACTTCTTTTCATTTTCCGTACTATTAACTCTCTCCCTTACACAAGTCTTTCTTATAACCTGTTTTATGAATATTCTAAAGAGTGAACTTCTGATGAAAAGGTACAGAATGAAGATATGGAATGTCTTTCCACGTTACGTCTCAGGAATTCTAGGCTATTTAAACACCATCCAATTCTTCGATCATTGTTTTGGAGTTTCATATTTTTACGAATATATTTCACACTTAGCAACTCGCTGGATACCTTTCATTAATAAAACTTTCAGATAGTAATATATGAGACACTCATATTATTATAATTTTTTATTGGTTTCCAAACGAGTAACAACCGTGTTGCTTTGAGACCTGTTTAAATTCAACGTCAAAATAAAGCTGACTGCTTATTCTTTAGACCTAGACATCATGCCAAAATCGACCTTTAGCGATAAGCTAAGCAATGACGCATGAAATAAGCGTACTTATTACAGTAAATAATCTATTTCATATGAATTATTCTTAAAGATTACAAAACTTTTATCATAATTAAAGTTATCATCATTAAGGGTCAAAGTATGCACGCAAGTATAAGCATCTCATATTTGTTGTATGTTATTGTTTTAGAATATTCATACAAATACTTATGCGAAATTACGCCTACATTGCCCGAGCGAATCAAGAGCTGCATTCGGATTTTGAATACCACCAAAATCTTATTATGTTCTTACTGACCTTTAACGTACCTTCCTTCACAGTTCCATGAACGCAATCAAGAAAAAAAAAACTGCAGCTAACAAGCAAATAAGAGCACGAAGAGACTGACCCAACTTTAACATCGTTAGCAAGACTAATGATGTTTTAATGGCTTCAAAGTGGACCTTTGCTGCGTTGGAGATAAATGACGAATTTGGAAGCCTCATGTTAGAGTGAGGAGCACTTTATCATAATGTTATGTAACTCATGACTCATCAGACAACCTTCCTAACTCTTAAGTAAGACAGAAAAATAGAATGATGTGCATGAGCTTCACAAATTCGGGATGTTGTGCATTTGGCGTAGTTATCTTCCGATCCTTCGTTCGTCAACCATGAACTCTCCACTGGAATGGGAAAAGAATTTTGCAGGTTTTAAGAGAGAGAGAGAGAGAGAGAGAGAGAGAGAGAGAGAGAGAGAGATCGCATTGGTGTTCTAGGAACCGTAACTCCCTCCAGTCGGTCTTAAGGTTAAATTTCATAACTTTCGGGCAAACAAGAGAGATTAACCTTTCCTTTGTTGGAGTCAGAGGAGTAATAATGCAAATATGACAATGTTTGCTCCAATAAGGTTGTGTAAATATTAAAATCATGCAATTTCCTATCTAAGTACGAAAAAAAGATCTGAAGAAAGTTAATGGTCGACGTTTCAAAGAGTTTAATAGAGTTTGTCTATATAATCGATGAATTTAAAATAATAGCTATAAATTAATTACAAGTCTCCCATACAAGACAGGTCTGTTTCTTCTTAATGGGGGTTATTTCACAGCATTTTTGCTCAAGACAACCCGAAAAATTTTAAAAAAAAAAATATTTGAAATAAGTTCCTAAGCATATCCTTAACATGACCTTTGTTAGAAGAATACTGTATCACACTGTTTTGGACACGTTGTTTAAACCAATACAAGGAGTGATGAGAAAGAGAGAGAGAGAGAGAGAGAGAGAGAGAGAGAGAGAGAGAGAGAGAGAGAGAGAGAGCATCAGCTTTTGGACTTCTTGGCACCTTGGTATAAGATGATACTAAATTTACAGCACCTCAGGGTACGAGACAAATGGACGGAGGTCGAGCGCTTCATCGCAAACAAGGATAAAGCTTCTCTTAATGTCCGCGTAAACTATTTAAATGGATCTTTTGCAAGATTATACTATGATTTTCTTTGAAATAATCTGATAGTTTTCATCAAAAACCGTTTACTGTAGCGAGACAGCAACGTTTACGCTCAGTTAATACAAAAGTTTAACTTATTTACAACCAATTCATTCAGCAGTACAGAAAAGGAAACTCTTATAATTATCTCTATTTAATAGCAGGTGAAAACCTGAAAGTAACAATCCATTATGATGCTATGCTTAAAACGTTTTTGAAAAGACACGAGTTAGGACTTCACTTTTCTTATAGCATTAGGAAAACTGAGATGTTACCACTTACCAGTTGAGAGAAGATTACCATTATTCGACTGAATAGGGTAACCTTCCTGACCAACCTTTTGACTGGTAATATATTAACCTACAACTTGCGATCTGAGGATTTTTCAACACTATAACATCGTTTTGTGAAATTTAAATTTAGTCCTCATTTGATTCATTTATTTCACACACACACGTGCGCAAGTGTGTGTATAATATATATATATATATATATATATATATATATATATATATATATATATATATATATATATATATATATATATATATATATATATATATATATATATATACACATATATATTATATACATATATACATACAGTATAATATAATGTATATATATGTATAACTATACATATATATATGCATACATATACAGTACATTATATATACATACATATATTCATACTTGTATAGAGATCTGGCGGCACCACTGCCCACCTTCGGAAGGTGCAGTCAGTCAAGTGGGCACCGGGACTGAGTGGTTGAATTCGTGACTCAGTTTATTAGATCTGTGGCTCACTCACGGCCTACCACCTACTATTTCACCCTGCTGTGTATGGTAACCAAAGTCTGTTAGGGTAAAGGAAAATGTTTTAAACTCAGAGATTCAAAAGTGAAGTAAAAAAAAAAAATCTGGTAAATATTCAACGAATTGCTGATTTCATATGAAGAGTTTGGTAATTAAATTTGCCACCTTGAGTACGTTTTGCATTAAGAATATTTGGTGAGCACTTATATACATTTTTTAAACTTAATCTCATTATCAACTGTGATCTGATATTGCTATCTTGCGTAAGTTGTATTCTTAAAACTGTTCAGTTCCCTGAAGATGACAATAACAAAAATCCGGAAGTCTTGTTTCTTCGTCTTTTAATTCTTAGAGGGAATGGCTGCAGATGTTATCATTTTAGTGTTCAGCAAGTAACTTATGATGATGATATTTGATACAAGACTGTCAAGCATACTCTTTAGGCCAAAACAACTCCTGGTGCAGGGACGCTTTGTCATAGTTTGTTAGACAAAAATGTTTTGTCGCTTTCCTTCATTATGCAATACTTGATTAAATGATTTATGATTACAGACCCGTGCCAATTGTATGATCATTGACTAAGAAATATCTGCGGCAGAACTCTGTTCATAAACAAAGAGGCGAAAAGCTGTGAACTAGATTAGCACGCTTCCATAGAAGAGAATTCCCATGTTAAATAAGAAACGAAGAAAACGATAATTAACAGTAATACTGAAACCGTTATATTGAAAACAACGAAAGATAAAACTGTGCATTTAATCAAAAAATTCAAATGTCCAGCGCATAAATACAAAAAGCGAAATCAATATACAGATAGAGGACAGTGTAACTGATAGTACTCTCAAGAAGGGAACTGAAAGTCTGTGGAAGGCCATAGTACTGAGGACCTGGCAAAGACCCAGATTTTAAACAGAACTGTCGCGATTTTAGTATTAATTTCCGCATGACACGGTCAATATTAGTACAATTTGTTTGTTTATTCGTGGTAAATACTTGCCCCAAGACAGAATATATATCTGGAAAATTTGGGTGAGTTTTAAGCTACATATTACACTAACACAGATCATTACAGAATTTTTCAGAAGATCGATTCTAACGAATTTTATTACCATGCGTGGCATAATTATTCACATTTACTTGTACTTAATAAGCAGACTGCTTATGAAAGCTCTCTGTACATAAAGTATGCTTCATGCAACATCTGTACCTTTACTTCACGAGAATTATTAATCAAAATGAAATAAAAATGGAGATTTAATTTTATTGCTAATTTAGCGGTTAGTAGGTGTATTCTGAAATTTGTTAAACCTTACTATTAACTGCAAAATCAGTCGCCATCTACAGAAACTTTTAAATTTCAAATAAAAATTTTCTCTATTGAAAATAGATGAATGAGTTATTTAGCATAAAAAATACTAAATTAATGCTAAAAAAAAATATAAAATCTTATCTTAAAACTATGATCGCACATTCCGCCAAAAAGAGTAAATACTGGCATTAAACACTGAAATTAGGGAAAAACGAGCATAAAGGAAGTTTCTTGGGGAAGTTACTAATGAAAAATGGGTAAAACTGGCCAAGGAAATGACTAAGATATTCTCTTATTTTCTTTCCCCAACTTCTCCATTTATTTTTGATGAAAATTTAGTCAACCTATCACCTTTACTAATATTTCTGGTGTTCGGGATTCTTCAGAACAGTCTAAGCGAGTTCACACAGCTGTAATTTTTAAATATGTCTGGGAGGGGAGTTCTTCCTACCAGGCACTTCGTAATATATGTCAAGCAACATCTTCCCGCGTTTAATCTTGGAATCTCTATTCCTAAAACTTCACAGTTTACCATCTTTTAATTCAAAACTTTGAAATACTAATCTGCGCCTGTTTTATCCGACTATTATAATGGTTCTTCTATATGGAGGCAGGTCTAGCGCTTCCTACGTGTGAAAAACCACACTTCCTCCTCTATTTTCTTTCCACGTTTCCATCATACCTGAGCTGGAAGCGTGCATTCGGTTTCGTATCAAAAAATGATCCAAAGTCGGCTCATATTTCGCGATGTTTTAAACTGGTTCTCTAAAACTCGCGGGACCTGTATCACGAGGAATGACAACTACATGTGCAAAGCAGATTATTTTGACAGAATGAAAAAGGGCGTTTTCATCGTGTTGAAGGACTGAAGTGGATTTTTTCTCTTTTAACTCATACGTACTAAAAGTAAGCTACAAACACCCGCCTCCCCCATCTCTTTTTCACACCTGAAACACGATGGCGTTTTCAATAACCGTTTCTGTTTGTTTGTTTTTTAAGAGAAAAAAGGAATACTACATGATCGGTTGTTTATTTTCATAGTAAATGCATATTTGTGGCTGACCTAGAATCTAAACGATACTTGAAGGTTATTTGGTAAGGTGAAACAATATGAATTCTTAATGAACTCTACTTAATGAAGTACAACCAGAAAGGAAAAAGAGAAATCAAAGAGCCAAGATGAAGGAGATATACTATATATATATATATATATATATATATATATATAAAAATATAAATCAAATTGAGCATTTACAATACATATATATACATATATATACATACATATATATATATATATATATATATATATATATATATATATATATATATATATATATATAAATATAAAGAATATTTTGAGCCAAACAGGAAGGAGAGGATAAATAGATCAATAGACAGAAATTTCTTTTGAACCACGAAGAAGAGGACAGATCGATAGATGAAAATGCTTCTAGAGGCAAGCAGAGAGTATTTAAATAATTTAAAGTTATTTTTAAGCCTCACAGGAAGACGACAGATCAAAATTATTTATGTGCCAAGCAAATAGGAAAAGATAGATAGAAAACACATAAAAAATATTTTTAAGCCAAGCAGGGAAGAGAGAAGAGATAGACAAATAGATAGATAGATGTAGACAGATAGACAGATAATTATTTTTGAACGAAGCAAGAGGGACAGAACAGACAGATAGAAATTATTTTTGAGCCAAAAAAGACGGAGAGCACGGATGGATAAGTAGATACTTAGACACTACAAATCTGTCAACCAAGCAAGAAGAAGAGGATAGAAAGACAACTAGATAGACAGACAGATGAAGGAAATAATGGACAGAGATATAGAAATGGATTATTTCTGAGCGAAATTGGCAGGAGAGAAACGTTGAGTTGCAAGGCTTTTCGAAACATTTACTCCAACATTTCATTTTCCTTAACTAAAGAAACTTGTAATTCCTTAACTAAAGAAACTTGTAATTCCTTAACTAAAGAAACTTGTAATTCCTTAACTAAAGAAACTTGTAATTCCTTAACTAAAGAAACTTGTACTTCCTTAACTACAGAAACTTGTGGTATTTTTCACGAAAGAGGAAGATACACTCACAATACAATCTCTGTGACTGATCGTGTATTATGTATATGCATTAATAGGGCATTAGATGCTTATCCTGTTAAATGGTACCAGAGGAGGCAGGTTTGCCAAAGAAAAAGTAGAGCGTGGTATCTATGAATTAGAATTACGAAAAAACACTCATTTTCTAAGGCAGGTTTGCATACGCGAATGCACACGATACACAAAGTCGACGTTCATCTTTGCGTCGGTCAGGGCACTTAGTTCGCCCTCATCGTGATTCGGTCCACTGAAGGACATTCCAAAGTCAAAGCTAGGGTTCTCATTTATCTATGGATCATCTTCAAAGCAGCAAAGAGGTGGGGATGAAGAAGATTCCCATCTTATTCAACTGAATAAGAAGGAAGAATTCATTAATCCATCGCATAAAAAAGACCGCAACAGGGGAAAGAATTAAGTAAAAGTGAGCACTCTTTTTTATCTTTTATCATTACACCGGAAACATTGCTTAATCCTCCACGTTCAGCCTCCTAATGCGGCGCTTCCTCTTATGCTCTGAAATCCATGGTGTTAATGTTGAAATAGAATCTGTTGTTTTTATATTTAGTGAGTTTAACTGTTATATATCTCAGGGTATCTTCAAGAGTACGTTGGGTCTATCAATCTTAGCTAGATATTTTCTTTGACGTCCCTCAGGACTACATCAATAAAAATATTCAAAATCCCGTCTGATGTTCTTCAGAATTTGGATTTGTAAAAATCGGATGTGATTTCCTCTTTTGTGTTCAATATTTTTGGGAGGAGAGTCTAAGTTAGTGGGGCATAGCATCAAAACAAGTTTAGTTTAACAATATTTCTGGAAATTATTTTTTAGTATAAAAATGTTGAAAAAGTTGCAGGGGAACTCTCATTATAGTGCTTATGAAAACTGGTAAGGAATATATTTTTATCTATAGTCTAGTCTCGCAAAACAGTCGTGTTAACTGCAAATTGGTCAGCTTTCTTAGAGTCTTAACGAGAAAAAGTTTTATCAGTAGTAGAATAATTATCGCACAGGCCTATTCTGTTACATTTCATTGCTAACAGACTTGCCGAGTGGAGCTTATTACAATCAAAATGCAATTCGCTGAGTTTTGTAACATCACTTTCTCACGACAAGAGAAAAATAGTGTACGTGATGCAGATATAAGAGTAATGACTACAAACTGCTGTATCTTGTAACAAACAAAATACAGCGTGTAATCATAATTCTCTTGATACATAATAAGCATTCCGATCGCATACGTGTTATGTTTTTAATGTATTCTTCGCGTCACTGTTCTGATTTTTTTTTTCTAAATATAATCCTGGGTTTCTTGTTAGTGTTTTGTTTGTTCTTTTTTTTTGAGCGCAGGCCACTAGAAACTGAAAAACTATTTATTAATCTTATTTGCTTATCGATAATATTAAAAATTTATAGTTTGAGCAACAGTTTCTGTAATTTCAACTACATGACTAATATAGAGCTGCAAATCCCCTCTATCCAACTAGGCGTTTTAGGGCATTTGCCCATTCAGATTAATTTAACTTCAAGAATGACGCTGGTGTTTTCTCAGTGTATTTTTCTTTTCCGAAGCTTTGTGAAAAGGTTGATACTAATTTGGTAAAGTGTTCTTCATTACTGGGACTTTTCTAAGAAACATTCAAGAATATAGTGTCCATATTGAGTAATCTGATTAAACAGGATTAATACAGCTATATTTTTGTTTGTACTTTTGTAGTGCCTGTAATAAGCATAAATTTTTAAGAATTTCATTCGTCTCTTAGTTTACTGAACATACGATTATGCTAATAATAATTCAGGATCATATACATCTACGTAATGTTGTATGTGAAAAATCTTTAATAGAAAGATCTGTTAATTAATTAGCATCCATACAAATGTACTTATTGCCGAAATTCTCATTTTTAATGCATCCTTTCTGTGCGATTTTGATTTAATAACCAGTAAATATAAGAATTTACAAAGATATAGCCACATTGAACCTCTTTCTCAATGTAGCTCACATACTCGATGACCCTACTCCAGTCTAACGACACTAATGGAAGCTTTTGAGAAAATTTTGCTTCATTATTTTGGCATGGTCTTTTACACTCATTTCTCATAGCTCATCAAGGATAAAATTCTCATACTGAATGTTCAAAACATTATGATCATATGGCACTGTTACAAGAAAAAATATGTTATACGACATTCCTTTCGCGGTCTCTGTCAATGCGTATATATATATAATATATATATATATATATATATATATATATATATATATATATATATATATATATATAGGCAAAAATATAACACGAGTAGAGAGGATACTAGAGGGCGTCCAATTAAACCCTATCACTTTTATGGCAGTAGCTAAGTCTCATTAGTATTCAAAGGAGGATGGAGAGAGAGCGTTGATATGAAGGAACCATTCAGCACAGTTCCAAACGAAACCGGAACTGGCTTTGCGGCTAAGAACTGCTGCTGTTGCTCAAGGAGCCGTGAGTAACGGGAAAAGGTTCGCCCGAATGTTGCCGCCGTCTCCATGAAGCGGATCGGCGGGAGAGACAGCGAAGTCAACGAAAACCGGAGGGGGTGGAGGTGGGTTTTGGAAAGGGTCGGTGCGCTATTTACCGGCGCTGCTGACTGACGCCCTGTTTGGGGTTGGGGGCGCATGGGGAAGGGGGCTCCGCGTCGCTGGGGGGAAGCAGAGGGGAAGAACCTATTGGGGGAAAACTTGTATGCTGGGAAGGTTGGGAGGGGGGAGTGTGAAAACGAAAGGAACGGATCCAGGTCGTCGATTTTCAACTTTTCCGCACAAGGCCATGTTGGCAGTTTTTCCCCTCAACTCGGGATTACTGCTGGTTTGGGACTCTGGGTGCTGAAGTTTATGTTTACTGTTGATGGTGCAGCTGTTTTGGTTACGTGCAATCTCACAGCTGCCTTAGTACCTCCTAAGAAGAATCGAAGTCTTTCAGCATAAGATGGTTTCCATTCAGTGTAGTCAGAATCATAAAACTGACAATCATACATATAGGCACAGCCATATATATATATATATATATATATATATATATATATATATATATATATATATATATATATATATATATATATATATATATATATATATATATATATATATATATATATATATATATATATATATATTAGCTGTGTGTGTGTGTGTGTGTGAGAGAGAGAGAGAGAGAGAGTGTATGTGCATATAAACAGATGCAATATATCCCCAGAAGAAATGGGGGAAGATTTTCAAAAATGTTTCCCGTTAGATATCTATGCTCATAAAACCTTTCATATCTTCCACTGAGAAATTATGATTAATTATATGCGTTCAACCATCAAGTTTCGTTTTCATTCCGATACAAAAACATCTGAATCTACTGGTAGTTATAATAATGAAAACTATTGGGCCTGCTGCAGAGAATCCGCCACCTTCATTTGCACATACAGAGCAGGTTAAAATTGACAATGAATCTGTCCAATAATTTGGTGCTAGTTTCATAACTATGAGTATGCAATGTTTGTCCCATTAAATTGCTGTTGTTGCTGTTGTTGGTTGAGTAACCGGTTTCAGATTGTTTTGTTGCACTATCATGTCTAGTACTTCCACAAGGTGGTGTTCCGATTGACGCTATCTAAATACATAAGTAGCTATTATTTCCCTTAATGCTAAATTTAGAGCACCTACTAGCATTACCAGTAACGTGTACCACTTCTGTACCAAAACAAGAAATTTACCATTTTTTACCATGATTCCAATACACGAAAACTGTGCATCAATAACCAATGTCTTCAGACGATGGTCCACTCGTAATTATCATTATCTAATCATTGTTGACAACTTCTCATCATAACGTTTACGTAATGCTGGCAGAAAGATAAGCACTGTTGGAAAAGTTTCCCAACATCAAAAGAAATGATGATCATAATGACACATACTTCACACCTTTTGTTCTTCTGTGTTGTAATGCTGATATTTCTGCATACGTAAGAGGTTCATTACATGCTATATTACTTTACGATATTTTTCTTATAGTAGTGCTTTCGTTTTGTCCCAACGATGATTCAGATCATTGTCTGCAGACTTGTTGCTATAGTTTATACACATACATACGTGCCTAAATATATATATATATATATATATATATATATATATATATATATATATATATATATATATATATATATATATATATATATATATATATATAGCCAACCTGATTTCATAAGGATATATATATATATATATATATATATATATATATATATATATATATATACATACATATATATATATATATATATATATATATATATATATATATATATATATATATATATATATATATATATAATATATAGCAACCTGATTTCAATAAGGATAATTCATTATCGTCCTGAGTTCTCTGAATACTCGAATTGGGGCATGCTACTTCTGTTGCCTTACATGGCTTCACAATGTCCCGTTCCATATTCATTTTTCATTATTATCTAAATATTTTTACTTGATTACTTGACTAACATTTTCCTTTTAACACGTTTCCTTCTCGTGGCACTAGTTTCTTCAAAATTAGGCCCTCTAGTTCGTAACGCACGGGTCGCTGATAAGAAACACTAATTAGAGAAGTACATAAAACTATTCTATGAAAGGTACTTCACCTAAGGACTTTTTTGCACAGCGGAAAAAAATTAAATTGTGGCAACTCAGTTTACTCTATCACTAATTAAATAACTGATTTGATTAAAATCACCACTTACGTAGGATTCATGATTCCCAGCAAACTGAACAGTTACTCTAATTAAATACAAATTCATTTCAGTGCTTGATTTCCGGGTGACTGTTTGTAGCGTTCTTAACTCAAGCTCTACTGTTTTGATTAAGGAAGAGCGCTCTATTAATTTCCCCTCAAATATCCAATTTTCCTTCGTGGTCATAATTTTCGCTTCTGAGACTTCTAGTTTTTTTTTGGAAAGGCTGGTAGCTGGTCGCACTTACTGTGTATCTATCTGATTCGACGGCGAACCAGATTCTGGTAACTCCAATTTGCCCTCTTAACTGAATGATCACGTCTCTTCGTGTACCAAATTTAGTGTGTCAAGAACCAGTTACATCTTTCCTTACAACAACGGATATCATTTTGTGGGTCTAGATATTTGTAACTATAAACTAAAGGATTATGAGGCAATATATTGATGAGGTTGATGATATATGACTCTCTTGATTACAAGGTAATGCTTTTCTATTTCTGTTGAGAGAGAGAGAGAGAGAGAGAGAGAGAGAGAGAGAGAGAGAGAGAGAGAGAATAAAAATTTATGCTTGCATGTTTATTTTTATGTAAAATAAAAGAATCTATGTAATTGCTTTCAAAATATTTTTTCCTGTTGGTGAAGGTGCTTTATCTCTGGCGGAAACATCTGCTTACTGGTAAAATAAATTTCGATGATAGCGCAACCGTGCACATGTGCCTGTATAACAGAGAGAGAGAGAGAGAGAGAGAGAGAGAGAGAGAGAGAGAGAGAGAGAGAGAGAGAGGGGTAATCTATTTTCGAATATTCACTATTAATCGTCCCAATGAAAACTGTCAATTCGTTTTGCTTCAGTGAATAGTAACTTGAATGTTTAGAATTAGTCGTTTGATATATTTTTGCTCAGCACTTTTCCTCTTCCTGCCATGAACTGCATTGAGAACGCGGAGGTTTCTATGTGCTATTGACAATTAAGTCTTCTATACTAGATGGCAATGTACTCATGGTAGGTCTCTCCTTGCTGTGCAACGAAAGAAAATGAGAAACAATCGCGAGAGATACTGTGGATCTCTAACGAGGCGTAGTACAATTACTGCTGAATCACGTTGCTGCAGTTCGACACTTTCTCTATAACCTCGACTGCATACGGCTTTGATACTGTAAAGAAACTACATAGGCACATGGTTTTGTGCCCATTCTTTCAACAGCCATGATAACTATATATATATAATTATGAAAACTACACTTCCATAAATGTGTAAGGTGGAATAACCTAAGCCTATTATTGTCATCATTAAAATATTTGTTTTTACTGGATCTTACTGTTTTGTTTTGCAACCTTTCTCTGAGCCACGTTTCACAAAAGTCTTACTGCTTAATGCCAAATTATTTGCTAAAAATTATTTCGCTTTAGGAATTTTACGATGAATGATTATCAGTGTGAAAAGTTAGCATACTAATCTTAAGCTTGTGGATGCAGCAAGAAGTGAAAGGAAAGATGACTTGGCAAATCAGGTCATCTTAAGCAATATAAAACGTGAGTGATTTCTTTGAGTTGCAAAACCTATTTTCCTTGAATCATAAAACAATGACGTTAAACTGGTATTGTTCAAGGGAGCCTTATTCGCAGCGATGAATAAATCCTTTGCTATTTTTATTGTTACTTTTATTACCATAATTTTTTCCATAATATGCATAAACTAGCAGGAAACAAACAAAATGGCGACGGCCCATCCTGATAAAAATACCCTTATGAAAAAATAAATACATACACACACACATATATATATATATACAGTATGTTATATATATATATATATATATATATATATATATATATATATATATATATATATATATATTATATATATATATATATATATATATATATATATATATATATATATATATATATATTATAGTGAATAACAGAGGAAAAAGACAACGAACTGTTAATGTTATACTACTAATTATTTAAGAAATCGGTCTCTTTGTGAATATGTCCAACAGATTAATGACAGTAACTAGCAACCATATTCTTCCTGTATTTATAAAATGAAGCGCTACCTCATTACTGATAAGCTCAAGGTATTTTGCTGAGAGCTTTAGATTTTAGCTATATACGATCTAAGAAAATATTTCATGCTCCAATGTCGTCGAATCTGAGAAATGCATAGTAAATGCTGCAGCCTCCATAAAGAAGAGTGTCTCTCCAACGAAATTTATGAAAAGAAAAGGAAAACTGGATCTTTTAGGGAAAGCATTAGAGTAATCTTTTTCAATGTGTCTTTCCTCTTTATTTTCATTTGCTTTTCTGAGAACACTGTTTGACATTCAGCATTTACCATTTATTTTTTGTTCTTAATTTGCAATGCTCCTTTTATTACTTTATGTGCAGTGCATACAACTTATGACTATTTTTAACCCTTATTATATCAGAGAGCTGTATAAATTTAATATTTTTAATTAGTCCATGTTTCTCATTTTGTACTTCCATCTATACTGTAACAATACATAGAATTCGTCGCTTTTGTTCCCCTTGAATAGTCCATAATCATCTGCTCATTCCACTACCAGACAGTTATAAGCTTTAAATTTGTCGACAATTTCTACTTTCTTGATGGGTGTGGCCCTCACGATACCAATTTATTCTTTTCAATTGCCAAAATGGTGTCATATCTTTCAATGAAAATTATCACTGTAGACAGACAGACACACAACACACACACAACACACACACACGTAGCAAAGTTCTGACCAATACTTCACTGTGAAACTAATGGCGCAGTTGTATGTGGTTAACACCCTCATCCTTAAATCTTAATTTATAAATATAAGCTGCATACACTATAATTATATATGTGGGCTATATATACAGTATATCCATATACATATACATATATATATATATATATATATATATATATATATATATATATATATGTATATATATATGTATATATATAGACAGATACAGGATATATACAGATATATAAAGTGTGTATATATATATATATATATATATATATATATATATATGTATATATATATATATATATATATATATATATATATATATATATATATATATATATATATATATATATATATATATATATATATATATATATATATATGAGTAATTGAAAATTGAGAATAATCCCTTATATACTAAAAACACATTTGCATCATGTATCCATAATAGTTCAGGGTCGTCCCAACTTTTTTTTTTACAGTATTTAGTTAGTTGCATCAAAATTATGTACATAACCTTCTTCAATAAGTTCTCAAGCTTGAAGACAAAAATATTTAGCTTTTGAGTCATACTAAAGATGGAGGAACAATTACAATGAAATCACTAGTCTGGAGTGAATATACAAAAGAATAATCGAGCAGACAAAAGGGATGAGAAATATTATGGATTTCATTGGGTATCCTTTTTTAGTTTTTTAGATCTTAAAAACTACTGGGGCTACAGGGCTGCAAATTGGTATGTTGATCATCCACCCTCCAATCATCAAACATACCAAACTGCAGTCGTCTAGCGTCTGTAGTTTTTATTTTATTTAAGGTTAAAGTTAGATTAGAGTTTCACGGACCGCGGCTAAGTTTTATGAGCCGTGGCTAAGGCCACCACCAGACAGAAAACTCGATTGGCATTTTTTACTAGTTTTTTATAACGTCGAGTGCAATGATTAAGGAAAAGATCAATAAACAATGCAAATTCGGCCATAAAAGAATGACCGGTGCGACGACCCCTAGGCAACGCTAAAGACGGCGACTCCAATGCAGTCCCTTCCTAGCGTACATCGATTCAGCTGCCCGGTATCGATTTTGACTGTGGTAGAGAATAACATACAAAGCAAGGTACATCATTTTTTCCCCCTTGGTCGGTTTGAAGAGTAAATGTTGTGGTTCTGAAATATGACAATTGATTTGAACATATCCAGTAAGGTTTATGTTTGCTGGTGAGGTACAAAAAGTTCCTAATACACGTCTATAAATCCTCATGGGGTGAGAAGAGAAAGAAACATGTGAGGTTGCAGTTGCAGGCAGCATGTGACTGTCCATTTCCTGCTTCATAAAAGGAGGGACCACCAACTCTAGGAAATGTTAGGATTATCATTAAGCTATTAAAATTGCGTCACGTCTCTGAACATCAAGTATGACAGTTCCAATGAGTAATTTCTTCACAGAGCTTTAAAAACGACATCGAAACACACTGCATCAGTGATTTACATTTCAATGACAGACTTCCTTTCCGTTCCAAATTCTCATTTTAACCAAATTCCTTCATCACGGTCTTACCTAATAAGTTTCAGTATTAATGATACCATAGCTAGAAGTCCTTCACAGTTATTTTATGCTTGAAATATTTATTTATGAAAGTATTGTGTAAAACTCTCTCTCTCTCTCTCTCTCTCTCTCTCTCTCTCTCTCTCTCTCTCTCTCTCTCTCTATATATATATATATATATGTATATATATATATATATATATATATATATATATATATATATATATATATATATATATATATATATGTATATATATGTGTGTGTGTGTGTGTGTGTGCGTGTGAGCGCGAGCATGTGTGTGAGAGGACGCCATTTCCAAATGCCCCAACTATTGCATGTCACAATATACGTAGCCACAGTGAAAAAATAAATTATTTCCTAATGCAACAACGTCATAACCACTTCAACTCACATGGCACGATTTATGTACTCGAATTTTCATCTGCCTAATGCTTTGATATCAGATGCATATTCCCAGAGACGGGTTTTTCCAATCCTTTTCTTTCCCCATCTTTGCTTCCAACAGGTGTGGCCTAGATAAGAGGATTCGAGTGCCCATCCCACACAAAATGTCTTACAAGCTCCTCACATTCTGCCATTCCGTGCTTGGAAGAACCATTTGTTTAGAAAGAATTTTAGAAAATCCAACGCTTGACTGTTTTTTACCTGTTAAAATCAAGTCGCAGGTTTAAAAAATAAATCACTTAAATTCTCTCTGCCAAATCTGATCTTAAAAACCGGTCACTTTTACAGGCCCGTGCGAAAGCAGATGAAAAAGTTTGCATTTTCGTTGAAGCCAATTAAGAAGAGCAATTAACTGATCACTAAATAAAGCATGAAACCAAGCCAATAAAAAGAATAATAATATATTATCGTTCCTGTTTCTACATTACTATAGAACAAACGACTGTAAAAATGACAATTTCCTAAGGAAAATATAACATAATCTAAACCATACAATTTCTGTGTATTTCTGTCGCTGAGTATAGTTTACTTGCTCTAAGCCTCCTTGAAAATTTTAAGCAAATTAAGAACATAATTACCGCTGTTCTGGTAAATTCATTGCAGCATACAAACTTGAAATGAGTGGGGTTAGCTAACACTTATCATAAAATAACGACACATAACACAAGAGAGAGAGAGAGAGAGAGAGAGAGAGAGAGAGAGAGAGAGGACAGGGGGGCGGGCGAGTAAGAGACAATCTGTACGATTATTTATGTAACAAGTCTAACTTTTCTTCATTATGGTGGGCATATTGATCTCGAGAACTGAAATAACCAACAAAAAATACTCGACCCAGTCTTTTGTGACTCTCGAAAGGATGTTCAAAACTAGTTACGTGCACATTAATTGATCATTAACCTTTGCATAGTCAGGTTATTTGTAATCAAGATGTGGCTGCAGCAGTGGCAATTCGTGGTGCAACGATTTCTTTCAATGCAGTTGCCACCTGAAGTGCATTTATATTTTTCGATATTAATTAACATCAGCTAAAAATGTTTGCAAAGATAAGATATAATAAAAGACGGAAATAGGACGGTTATAAAAACAGAGATAAGGAAAGATCTGAGTTAACTAAAAGACAAATAGAAAGAGAGAAATTGATTTATAGAAAGACACATGAAAAGATACATTTGTCTGTCAAATAAGTAAACTATCAGATACACAGGGAGAAGTAAGGCCCTTACAAAGTTTTTTGTGCGTGTAACTTTGACTAACATGGTTATCGACCTGTGCAATAAAGTTAACTGATATACTTTGTTGAAAGAACATGCTGTCAAGTCACCCAAGGTCTATCTCTAACTAATTCCGCAGTTTTTCTTCTTGATTTCACTTACATCAACTTTCTTAATTATGTTCTCAGAATTGCTAAAGCAAGGTGGTTTCTGCCTATCAATATTTTTTTTTTTCAACACTCGTGCTACTTTTGTTTTCTTTCGTAAGTCATACAAAAACTCCAGCTAAATATAGAAGAAAAACGAAAATTTATGAACCAACACATTTTTTTGAAAAGAAACTTACCCCAGACAGTCTGAAAAGTAAAACTTTGTGTCACCATAAAGTTTCTATGTACAAGGTTAGTGTAAACCAACTCTTTCTTTATCAGCATCCCTGTTGCAAAGGCCAATTTTTTTTTCGCAAATATTGTGAGTTTTAAGTTCAAACTTTCTCACCATTGCTCTATCTTGAAATGCTGAACCCGATGGGACGGACAACCTGATACCCTTAGGTAGCCCCGTGCCAATGGAAACAGGAAAAAAATGGGGGAAGACAGACGAGTAAGACCTTGCAGCATTTGTAACAAGTGACCATTACGTATCTCTCCTTATTTATTTACTGGCGCAGTGAAGCTACGGGATTCATTTCTTTCATATAGATGAACCTTAGATCTCGACCTAATATGACGAAAAATTAGGCTAACTTGTGGGCAGAGCCGACTTCGAATTCTAGCCGTGCAATTTTTAAACGTATATTGAAGGTGAAATAATGAACATTATTTCTCATATCAGTTTGCTTTATGCCACAGGTGAACGTTTGTGTATTTTACTGCAGGAATTTTGTTGTTATTCTGATCTGTCTGGATTTGTATCGCCATGTGAACATAGTTTTTCATAACCAATGTGAACTTCTTTATATATATGTAAATAAATATAACCTATATTTTACTTCCAAATTTAGATGCCAAAATGATAGTACATACATACATACATACACACATACATACATATATCTATTATATAAATATAATATATATTTTACTTATATATATTTATATATATAATGATGTATATGTATATATACATATATATATATATATATTTATATATATATATACACACAAACATAAATACCAATATATATATATATATATATATATATATATATATATATATATATATATATATATATATATATACATATATATATATACTGTATATATATATATATATATATATATATATATATATATATATATATATATATATATACACACAAACATAAAACATAAATATATAGATATATATACATATATATATATTTATATATATTTATATATATATATATGTAAATATATATATAAATTATATATATAATATATATATATACATATACTGAATGAACATCTAAATACAGAAATAAAATACGGGGCATGTTTATTCACATTTAAATAAACAGCGTTGACAGTGGTCAAGATATGAAAAACTGTTCACATGAGGTCACAAATCCAGACAGATTAGCAGAACTACAAAATTCCTACAGTAAATTTCACAATCGTTAACCTTTTGCATGATACAGAGCAAACTGAAATACCTACTCTATAAGTTGTTTGTATTCGAAAAAAGGAACTAGAGACATAAAATATGCTATGAACCCAGACGCTTCAGAGCAAAAGTGATAATCCCGTTCTAAGAGCAGTGGTTACTTATCCACAAATCGCTATTTCTTTACAGTTAAATTAATTTAGTTTTAATTATTTTCTGTAGACTGTCTTTTTTCGACAATGAAATTCTGTGCAGAAACTTTCAGGGCCTTGTTCCGAAAGAATATATGTACTAATTCATAAACAACAAGAGCAACACCAACCTAATGATAATTTAGTGCAATTTACTCTTATATTTTAAATATCAATGAAGACTATACATGAAAGAAGTGCACTTCTGAACTAATCTGCATTTCATTTTCATCGCATTTCTTCATGCCTTCGTCAATCATTGATTTTACTTTGGTGCATCAAAACATTCACGCGTAGGATTGTCGAGGACCTTGTAATTTTCTTTAAGCAAAACCAAAGGATTTATGCAACCGACAAGCTGTATTTTGAGGACGAAGAAGAATAAGTAGATTAAGAAGAAAAAGCAAAGGATGATGTAGAATACGAAGAGTCTGAGGTTGCCATAGCAACGTGGCTGTCCGGAACACGCTGAAAGGAAATAAATTTCCTACGGCGTTCTTTGGTGGTTTCAACATAGAATACATAAATGGAAACTTATATTATTTCGTCTTTATAATGAACATATCTTATTCTATTATTTTGTTTCTCATTTGACTGATTATAGCTAGTGCTGACCGAACTAAAAAAGAATAACATAAGAGCTGATATTTTCTATGATTTATAGGCAGACCTACTTTGGACATGTAGAGGGAAGATGGAATACACTATTATTTTTGAGATTTGATTTTTTGTTTGTTTGTTAGGTAACTGAATCATTTTTGCTTAAAAATATAAAAATCATGATTGTGTGTGTGTGTGTGTGTGTGAGAGAGAGAGAGAGAGAGAGAGAGAGAGAGAGAGAGAGAGAGAGAGAGAGAGAGATTCCTGTTCCAAAAAAGAACAGAATATGTAAAAAAAAACCGTTTGGTTAAGTTTCTTTTATTAACATTTTTTCCACGTTATACTTCTTCGAATGTTCAGAATGTTTCTTGGAAAATTTTACTGCTCACTTTTGTCTTTTCACCTTGGTTACGTATACAGTACGTTCTGTACTAGTTATGAATCTTTGCCAGACTTATCGTTTTCCACATTCTTTATTTTATTTATTTCACGTTTCAAAAGTGAGTGTTAACTTCAAGAATTTTTTAATTAAATATACGGACAAGGTTTAATAACCTTTTTTCTTCTTCAAAGAACAAAAATGGAACTTATTTTAGAAGGATGTAATCGAAACTTGCATTGCATAATTTGGTATGGTTTGCATTAACATAATAACGGTCATTCTTTGCATAAGCCAAAACTTTAAACTTTCATACATAAATACATAATATTTTGTTTTATTAAACGGTTTTTTTATGTATTTTTTCTCAATAATTCTTTTTTTTAACGACGATTAACAAAGAACTCCCAACTAATTTGAAGAAAGTTACGAATTTCTTGCCTCAATTCACTTATATTTATATAATGTGTATATCTGTCTAGAGAGATGTCATTCATGTTATCGTTTTCAATTACTGAATTCTATCGAGTTCAGTACATTCTCCCCTAGAATCTGAAAAATATTCTAAGAAAAATTTGGATTCACGAGCTCTGAACCAGGCGGGGGGATATGGTTGATTTCTGCATTGATGTTTCGGCAACAATCA
This sequence comes from Macrobrachium rosenbergii, assembly GCF_040412425.1. Lineage (NCBI taxonomy): Eukaryota > Metazoa > Arthropoda > Malacostraca > Decapoda > Palaemonidae > Macrobrachium > Macrobrachium rosenbergii. Next base: position 44,112,238 of record NC_089754.1, read on the forward strand.
CTGTAGATGAAGAAAATTTTCAAAATTATTTCTTATAATTCCTTTTTCAAAACTATAAAACTTTTCCTGAGCTTTGATATCAATTTGTAATAAAGTAAGATAAAGAACAGAAGACGGAATGATGAACAGGTAACTTCATTACCGGCTATAACGTTTGCAATTAAAATATATTTGGGCTCACGCCTTGCAGAGTCATTTCCTTGAGGGACGCACCGTAAAAGGAAACCATAATGATGTCATCGCTTAGGTGAGGGCAAATTTTGTTTTACGATTCTTGGATGAATCTATTTGTTGTTCTAAAGTTTCCCGGCAATGGAGTATTATAAATTCTTTGGTGACGAACCCTCGTTTAACATCTGTTCTGTCATGAACTGGAATAAGGTGATACAAAAAATGCCAATCCCAACTATGACAAATCTAACAAGTCCAAATTCTCATTCCGTAAGACCTAAAAAGACAACTCCAAGAATACTAGTAAATACTGCCAACAATGATTTTATATATCTTCGAAATAAATTAGTTTTAAGATTGAGACAATTATCCTACGGGTAATATTTAAAGTCGTCTTTCGCTAAAGGAATTCTTTGAGAAAGCTGTCCACCTGCAGGAACAAAAGATTAGCCATTGAAGATGCAAATTGACATTATCACGAGAAAGCCCCCTTGCTAAAATTATTGGTGCAGTCCCGCCAGACTCATATCAATAAATAATGCTTTTCTTGATGTAGATTTCTAGAACAGAATGTAACGTGAAGACTATCTCTTGATCATGAGGCTATTCCGTTTACTCTAATTTAATTCCTCTAGATCATGAGACTAATCCGGTTACTCTGATTTAATACCTCTTGATAATGAGGCCATTTCGTTTACTCTAATTTAATACCTCTTGATCATGAGGCTATTTCGTTTACTCTAATTTAATACCTCTTGATTATAAGGCTATTTCGTTTACTCTAATTTAATACCTCTCGATCATGAGGCCATTCCGTTTACTCTAATTTAATACCTCTCGATCATGAGGCCATTCCGTTTACTCTAATTTAATACCTCTCGATCATGAGGCCATTCCGTTTACTCTAATTTAATCGTATATTTTCAATAAGACAACGCTTGAAATTATTTTTAAGATCGTTACGTAAACACTTCTAAGACACATAGAACTTTAGTCGAGAAATTATCCCGAGAAAAGGATTAAATGAACAATGTGTTCTCTTGATTCACGAGCTGAGATTGTGAAAAAGCAAAGCGCTCTATTAAATAATTCTTATCAACGAAAGTTTATCTGCAAAACACATATTTTGCTCAATTATTAAAACCTCTGAAAATCAGTCACTATTTACTTCATTCCATTTCTTAACGGGGTCGAATGAAAAAGTAATCCCGCTAATTGGTCCATAAGACTTTTACATTCACCCCGGCCGAAAGGTATTGCACGCGACAGATGTAGACCGTCGGCCATCCGGGTTTTTATGTCGAGTGGATGGAATGTCCGACAGGAATTGATCGGGAGCCTCCCGAGTCTTGCCTCTAGTTCTTTCTCTACTCCCTCTAGCCGTTCCTCCCTGTTGTAAATCTACCTACACCTCTCCCTCCTTCAGTCCCTTCGATTTGCTTTTAGGATGTTCTCTCGACTTCGAACAAGTCTTATCAGCACGCCCAGGGCACACGAGTCTTCAAAGAACATCAGTTTTCATTTTAACGTCTAAGGGAAATCTAAAATTACGATAGATTTGTTTCCAAATTTGAAGCTTGGCTTGACGTCCTTGGACTTGGTCCAAAATCGTAGCAGTTGGCATCTTCTGTCTGAGACCGATAAGGAGACTTAGGGACTTTTGTCTGTTGCTTTGTTTAAAATACCTGTGTATGTATGTATGTATGTACTGTATGTATGTGAGTACTTTACAACAAAGTGTGTTTTTCAACATTCATTTACATGAACACTGAGTACTCTGAAAGTTTTTTAATATTTAACATTGCTGTGTTTTCGCTATGTAGAAACGGCACTTTAATAGCATTTCCTTGCTTTGCAACACCCGGCCTTACGAAGACCTAATTTAAGAATCATATCTCACTTATGTGACTAAACTGAATTTATTTCTTTGTATGTTATCTTCTGTATTTTTGTGTGTGTAGTAGGAAAGCCCTCGAACACAAAAAATTAATACCACACAAGGTTTGTAAACAAAGAAATGAAATGTGTAAACTGAACAATGTATTTCACGGATGAAAACAGATGCTGTTGAAAAACAGAGAGCTTATTCAAGGTGAGATCTTCCAAGTCTCTTACCTACTGAAAAAAACTGGCAGAGGTTTGAGATGGTTTAATTGGACTTGAAGGGCTGAACTAGAGAACAAAAAATGTTCTCATTTGTATTGTTGGAATACGCGCACCGGTACTAAGCGTGTATAAATTAAATTAATCGAAGACGCAGTTTACTGCTTTATAAAAATACCTATGTTTGCCAAACAGCGAAGCAATGATTTCTTTTATACATATATGATTATCTTATTACCATTAACCTTTAAGTGATTTGTTGCGAAAACTTGGCATGTGCCGTTGACTATATTTTGGAAATTCCTAAAAAAAAAAAAAGTTTAACTGTTAGTGTTGCTTTACAACCTACCAATACAACGATTGGATCATGTGGGCTACTCAACAAAAATCATGGTTCAAACGGTGACCAATTCCAAGAGTCACAGTTACTTGTATATGTGTCTGTCCTTTTGATATGATGAATTCCATATTCCAACACTAGGTTTGATTTGTTTTAGTTTGTTACTACCATGTTCACTCTTCCATATATTTTGCCATTCATTTATTGTAATGGGTTATTCACCTATACTAACCTCATTCTCATTAGAAATTCTTTAGGAATGTATATCGTGGGGAGGGCATGGGATGACGGAGGAAGGATTTAGCTAACTTATATTTCATCTCAAAATTATTTATATATAATATATATATATATATATATATATATATATATATATATATATATATATATATATATATATATATATATATATATATAATATATATATATATATTATATATATAGTATATAATTTATATTTATATATATACACACATACACAGTATATATATAATCTCATGAATGCATAATGACATCTCTCTCTCCCTTTCTTGTATTTTTACCACGTAAGTAAGACGTTCATCTCTGGAATCTTTTTCTGCATAGGTATTTAATAATCAACTCTCTCCCTAAACATAGCAATGCAGCCACTGTCTAACCCTTCTCATTGTCTCCTGATCTTGTTTCTTTCCATTTCCTTGCCATTCATTACGTATCTTACTTCTTCCTTGCATCCTTTGTTCGTAATCCCCTTCTTTATTATATTCATGACTATCATAACAGACATCAGAGCGCCTCCCGTCTCGGTTTTCCCTCACGCTGATCACCATTTTTAATTCCGATTCCATATCTTCTCTCTCTCTCTCTCTCTCTCTCTCTCTCTCTCTCTCTCTCTCTCTCTCTCTCCATTGTTCCCCCAAGTTGATGTTACTTTTTCTTTTTCAGTTTTCATTTGTTTCCCATTTCTATTCTTTAGTTACGTACCTTTCCCATTTCTATTCTTTAGTTACGTACCTTTTATTGTCAACTGGCCTTAAAAAAAAAAAGGCATAAAGAAATAGGTGCTTGAAAAAAAAAGGATGATATTTTAACTACGTTTTCCCAGGGAATACCTTTTTCATACTATGTCCGTTAAGCTTTAACAACAAATAATTTTCTTTTTTACCATTAACGCCATTATCTTTTACCTTGGTCTAATTATCATTGTTTTATGAAAATTTCCCACTGACAATATCCGCATTCTTTCGCCACACACTTGTCTGCATGTACACACTGCAAAACGCTTTATTACCACTAACGTTACCATTCGCAAACACTAACGAGAAACAAGCCTTAATGGGTATTAACATTCAAAGCTCGCTTCCCTGAACAAAGAACCTGTTTGGGCAATCAAACGACACCAAATATATATAAACTGGCGAAGGTTAATGAAGTCAAATACGAGTACATAATACTTGAAGATTATCAAAGAGAAGTATACGTTACATCTGAAAATCCTGATGCTTTCGCATACAATACTAATTCCTCGTCACAATAAAGTCTAGCTGAATAAAAAAGAAAATAAATAAAATGATTGTCGCTTAAGCTTTCTCTGCAGCAGTTCATGATAATGTCTTTGTCCTACCTTGAGCCTTTCATCTTGGGTTAGTAAATGATGGAAAAGATTTTTATCCTATCTTTTCGTTTTTTTTTTGTTAGGGTAATAGTATTCTTTGCAATCAAAAGTACGAGACTGATCTCCCCTTCACCAGATACTTAGTACTTAATGCTATATAAATTATAGATATGTCATCAGATACCCAAGTTTCAAGGGTCCAATATTTGGGAAAGTGACCATCATATTTCACAGAAAAGTGGGAATGAGCTTACTTTAAAAACATTTTTATTTGAAATAACTATGAACCCAATCACTTGTTTCAATACTATATATTTGATGAAAACATTTAGATTCCAAGCAGAACTTAAAGAGTTTATTCTACCGCAATACAATCAATATATAAAATCTGTTTATGTGTTCTGTGAATGGATGCTATTATTATCATCTTGGGCCATTCTGCCTAAATTATCAAATGAATTTCATTATACCATGATTATGTATGTATATATATATGTATATATATATATATATATATATATATATATATATATATATATATATATATATATATATATATATATACATGTATATATGTGTGTGTGTGTGTGTGTGTGTGTGTGTGTATACTGAACTTTTACCACATCTCTGAGTGTCTTTATTCGTCATTTTTCAAAATCAAGTTACCATTTTTCTTCTTAAGTAACTCAAGTAACTTAGTTCCCCACATTTCGTTTCGGGAAGAAAAGTAAGCTCAGGAATCTATTCTCATGCTTGAAACTGCATGTTTAAAACTGTGATTCTCGTTTTAAAATACTAAATAAATGGTAAAATTCAGTCATTAGTTAATATGGTTTATAAATACGGGAAAATTTTCTTTAAAACATTAGAAGTTATTCAAAATATACGAAAACCTCAAATATAAATATTTCCAATTTTTCCCATACTGGAAGAAAACATCCTACAAATGAAAAAGTAAATTTCAGAAATATGGCAAAATTTTATTCGAAAAACCTTTCAATAAACAATGAAAGAATCCGTTCAATAACAAAGTATTACCAGTTATACTACAGTACACAAATGAATTGAAAACACTAATCTTATAAGTTAATATTTCAAGGGTGATATTTGAAATGGTTGAGTTAAATTGTAGATGAGGTGGAAGATCCTGAAATATGGCTTGTAACCTCTAAGGTAAACATAAGATTAGAGGCAATTAGATGATCCGTTAGTAGATTCTTAGCCATGTTCTGTTATTTAACCTTTGTATTGTTGCGATTTAGATATATAATGCAACAATTCAAAAAGAATTAATTCATAGCTAGATTTAACCCAAATAAAATCCCATTTACTTAATTTTTTTATTAGATTTAACCCTCACAGTCAGAGCTACTGAACATTCAAAAGCCAAGGAAAGGCGAAGATCACTGGGCTGCAGTTGGCAAATTATTTTAAATAAATATCATGTAAAGTAATTACTCATACTATTCATCAAACATCTGGAAGGCTATGCAGATCCACAGGGAAAACTTTTACTGCGGAAAAAGCAACACTGGATGACGAATGTACCTGTCTAGTGAAATGCCAAAGCTGAGAGACAACTGGTCTTTCATATTTTCCTTTTATTGTAGCTGTGTCTGTCTACGGATTTTTTTTTTCCGCGTTGCACAGACATTTCATAGGTAACAGTCGGGATGGCAGATGGCCGTGTAACAAAGGTTTTGTTGACAGCAGTTGCTTTGAATATATGATGAAGAGCAACAGATTCAGGAAAGTTGACAACTAAACCTGAAATATTGCAGTAGCTGTAAAAGAAATATCCAAAGTATTACTCTATGAAGAGGAATTATTCCATTGAACATAGGAATGTAGAAAATGAGTCATCACTTGATTAGACAGAATTCATAGCGCATATCTGGCAGCATATGTAGGCTATTTAATTTTGTTTGATTGACATGCACTCTTCAGGATGCAGTATGCACGCCAATACGTACATACCAGATTTGAAAAGATTTCATCGTATTGAATTTATATCCCCCCCGTACGTTATCTTATAGAAGTGTGCATATGTAAAATATATGTGCATGTAAACCTACACACGTGCACACAGGCACTCGCGCAAATAAAGACTGATGTAGCGAGACGGTGATATTTAAGATGTAAATGGATGTTTACGGCCAAGGTCACAATATATCAGAAATTCACTTAAGGAAATTGTCCAAAAGGAATAGTTAGCTATTTATTGAAGTAACATTCAAAAGCAGAATGGTAAACTAATGGCTGAACGCTTCCATTTATTTCACCTCTGCTTTCCCTGCCACCTTTAAATCGGCCTGTCTTGGACCTTTGAAGTCAGATACGAACATTCTGTAGAGAGAATATCTCTCTTCCCACTGTCTAAAAATGTTATACGACTGACATCCCAATGGCCTTATCTGATGAAGAGAGTGGACCCTGGTCCAGAAGGAAGTGATGAAAAAGCCCTTTGAGAGATGGAAAGCTATACGACAAGAAAATCGTTTGATGAAGAGGGCTCTGAATCCTGGAAAAATTAAAAAGAAAAATAAAGCCATTAACCTGTATACTGGATGGCACTAACTGATTTGACTAAAATCCATTCTTCGTTTTATTTCTACTCTTTATACATTTTCATATTTCAGTTTTAATGTTTTATATTTTAATCTCTGGGCATCTTCCTAAGGCGATTAAAGTTTACTTAAGAAAGGGTTTTATTTACAATTTTAAACGACCAGATGGATAACAATCTCATCGTTCATCAGCCCTATTCGCTTCAAGTTATTTGTTTTCAGTGACATTTTAGCCTTGTTTATATCTTAATGTTTCCAAATTTATATCGAATATTAAAGTGGACTTTTATGGGTTATTAAAATGATAAAAATGTTATTTTTTCCAGTTTTATAACTTGACGATCTACTGACTCCTGAATGGAAGTACCAATCAATTCGTATAATTTGTATATCAATACGTCCCTTCAAGGTCAAATGTATTTGCAGATTTTTAATTAAAAAGTTCATTTAAAACAAAATCATAGGAATAAGAACAGTTCTAAATGATGAATACAATACAAATGAAAGCAATAAAGTAAATAAAATGAACATAAAAGTACAAATGAAAACAACAAAGTAAATAAAATGAACTTCCATTTGTGAAGTAAGAAAAAAAATGGGTTTGATGTTTGTAGGGCCAATATAAAGGACAAAAACAGGTTCGGAGGTTTCAGAGCCTAAACAATGTTTTATCTAGCATGAGATTAAAGTAGAAAATTTTCGTACCTATGAAAAAGCACACTTTTAACCTTTGACTGACACTGAAATTTTCTTTCCACAAAAAGGGGACAAAGAAAGACTTGGTCATAAGGGGGAAGGTACCAGTGACTACCACTAATTCTTATAATAGTACTGATATTTTTGCTGCTACTACTGCTAAATGAAACTGAAATTATTTTACAGGATCAAATCAATCTTATGAGAGAGAGAGAGAGAGAGAGAGAGAGAGAGAGAGAGAGAGAGAGAGAGAGAGAGAGAGAGAGAGAGAGAGAGAGAGAGCGAAACATACATATTCAAAAATCACTTTTTATATGGTGCAGGAGATTTACCAGTTTGAATTAAACCGCTTTTTGCAGTAAACAGTAGACAATCTTTCAAATAATTGGCAACTCTGAAGTTAGTAGTCCAAGTGATTACTTCTCAAATGTGAACAGGCATGCGGCAGTGAAAGAAATAGCTCCTTGAGAAAGGTAAGAAACACGGGAAATGCAAGCAAAGATATCTTTGCTTGCATTTCCCATGTTTCTTGCCTTGGTGCCTATATTAAAAAAAATTCAAGACTTAAATCACTTTACCCATGCACGCATAATAAATATTTCCACCCACATTATTTTACCATATAAAAATGGGTGATAATAATAATTTATAGCTATTAAGGAACCTAACTTCCCTGAAAAAAACCCAAAACCTCACTTGATTCATATACAGTATCCTCTGAAAACTAGTGGAAGCATGGCATTGCACATCTAATCCTAATTCAGAAAACTTTTCAGAAAGTCGTTTTTTCTTATGATAAACGGAATTTTCACAAACTGTAAGAGAAAATATGATGTTTACTGTTGCACTGGCATCAGTCCATAAGAGTTTCTCACTTGGTTGATGTTGTTCATTACTATTCTTGCAGCTGGTATAAAATCGGCAGTTGCTTGCATGGAAATATTACAACTTTTCGGTAGATTCTGTATATACTGTCCGCGCATGAACTAACCCATAACCCTGGACTATGGCGAGGTATGTTAATTTTTTGCATATCTCCAATTAGTCTTGTATATGCAATTCAAATATGCTAATATATAGAATGTATTATTTACTTTAGGTACAATCTACGAACTAGCTTAATAATCATTACTGATGATATTATGAACTTTTAGTCTTACAGATCAAACCAACATGCAAAGAATATCTGATACATCAAAAGAGAAAAGGTTCAAAGCTTAGTTCAAGTAGTATCAAATAATTCAGCATGTTAACTTCCCTTCGTAAATACTAGACTCGAAAGATTAATCAGGTGTAGTTAACCCAGATCACAGGAAGTTAGGTTTTCTCTCCGTTAAGCGGCTACCTGTTTAGATATGGCAGATATTCGACCGCGTGGGCAGAGGGTTGCTTAAATATAACTGGTAATTTTTAAGTCATCCGACTCCCCCAAAAATTTTAATCGAGGCATTCAGCTTCTGTTTTAAATCTAGGGCATATATCTGAAACTAAGTCGTGATATCCGATTTATTTGTCGATAACAAGTTATTCTTCGGCAAATTAAACACAAATTTGCCTTCGTAGAAAGAATGACATGTGTGAATGGCGCTAAAGACACGCTTGGACGCCACAGTTCTATCACATCGCTTTGTGAAAATCTAATCATAATGAAAGAATGTCCCAGACAACAACCTACCTCGGAACGCTAAATTCCATGCAAAATACAAAATTGTTTTCTTTCTACATTGGCAATCTTATTTTTAAACTTTATATATATATATATATATATATATATATATATATATATATATATATATATATATATATATATATATATATATATATAATATAATTTATATATTTTACACACACACACACCACTACGATCATTTCTTACTTCCCTAAATCCTATTCTCAGAGAGTGAGGCAGCATATGACGGAAAGAACAGGTATCGATCGCCAAGGTCATGCACAACTTTCACCGAAGCTGATAGCCTTTGTTGATTTAATTTTCTCGACAAGTCTTACAGGTCTCTTGCCGATGTATGTGTCCAATCATTAGTGCACAGAACCTTTGCGAGACTTTTCAGAGATCTGTGTTTCGATCATCCTGAGTGATGTAACATCATCTATTATTAATACTGTTGCAACTTTCTCTGTGTTAGGTTTTGATTTGCGTCACTAATTTGAGGAATGAACTAGTGCAATATGCACTAGTGCAATCCTTAGCAGATTGTGTGGCATGTACATTCTTTGACAGTTTGATTACACTCAACAGATTTTGTTGTTTAATGCCGAGCAATCCAAGAGGAATATAAAAAACACACTACTTAGGTTTAACTTATGGCACTGACTAATACATATGATGCAGTCGGGAGATTTCTTTCGAGTAATTATTAGTAATTATTACGCAGTTCCACTGTGGTAAAGCTATTAATGTCTTATTACGGACAAGACCGGAATCTTCTAAATACTAGGCCAACACTAACGACAATAACTTTGTTTGACATTCTACATCATGATAGGAAATTTAAAAAACAAAAATATTCAGAGAGCTTCCCAAATGAAATACAACGATGCAGT
>NC_089754.1:44127270-44287270 GCF_040412425.1 Macrobrachium rosenbergii
ATGTAAAAAAAAAAAAAAAAACTACAAGACATCTGACATTTTGACAGTTTTGGCTCGGCGGGTTTCTGTTTGTGGAATAAAGACTCAATAGAAAAATACACAGCTTTTGAGATACGGGTTTACAATAACGGAGGGCGTGAAATGGTTGCTGAGACAGCGAAGGAATCTTTGTTTATGGATAAGAAGCTTAAACGAATATAAGCATATGAAATATGGTTTTCCGGGAGAGAAAGAAAGTGAAAAGATCGGTTAAAAACACAAGTGGGCCTCTGTCTACTGATTAAATACTCAAGTGATTGCAAGGATATGCGACGTGAGTTTAGAGGACACAGAAGTTAAATAAAATACACCGATGAAATCGGGAATGTCTGCAGTGAGAGGGTGATGGAGAGACGACTGAAAAACTAACCTGGTTATGAAAAATAGTTGAAACGATTAATAATGAATTGAAGAGTAAATGAACAAGACAAGCCTAGCAAGTTTACCGAACAGGCAGAAAGGTTGTGAGAAAAGGGAGAAATATCAGAATAAGAAGTGGGGTTGTAAATATCTCAGGATCATTATAACGGCGGTAATCATCACTCTTATTACTGTTTGTGACAACCATCTCATTATTTTCATTACCAATAGCATAATGAGTCTTTGTTATGATACAAAAGAAAATCTGACATTCATTTTAACCCTTCGTGTGCAGTACGAAAGAGCAAATGGACAATGGCGAAAGAAAACTTCATACATTCATGGATTTTATACTAAGAAGCTCGAGTACATTGATAAAGTTTTTTTTTTTTTACTTTTAGCAAACAATCTAGCAGAAATCTCTCTCACACAAAGAATTTACGTAAAATATCGTTTTTTTTTTTAACATTCGAGAAAGCATCTATTTACAATAAATGAGAGGGTATCCGTTCCATTAGAGCATCCACTTCATAATTTGATGAAAGTGAAAAATAAATACAGTACATACAATTCTAACAAACAGAAGAGGTCATCAATGAATTGTATTTAACTGATCGAAGATCATCATTATTCCAAAAATTCTTGAGCAAAGAAATATACAGTGATATAACATTTGTTACGTCCACTTTACACAAAGTGACTCCTAAGCTCAATAATAGTAAAACTTAAAAAGCTCTTGAAGATCAGCAGGATATAGAAATCATATACCACTTGATTTCTTTGTTGATTAAACAAATGCTAATGGTGCAATCCATTTTGAATAAACTTAACCAGCAAACGTCTACGCAAGAAAGTATACTCATTCGAGGGGAAAAAACCAAGAGTACAGATATGGGAACGTTCAATACAGAAAGATTTAGAATTTGAAAACAAGAAAAAAATATAAAAATAAGTGCAATAGCTATGACAAATTACCAACAAAGTCCTTCAAAGAACTCAGTTGTTATGAGAGGTCCTCATTATGCATTAGTCATTGGAGACCAAATTAGTATCCCTTCCCAGTCACTATTTCCACGCGGAACACCATATTCATCGTATTGCAAGACTTTCCTTCTATTTCTTTTTAATAAAAAAAAGTTTACGTGGAACTGTGGCATTCTTCGTTTAACCGATACTGACCAGAGTCCTTTTCATGTATTTTTCTTCTTGAAATTCGTAACAAAGAATGCATAAATAAACAAACCGAAATTCCTTCTCCATTTTCACTGCCGTTTGTGACATGACACATAGCAAATAGTTTCCAAAGTTTCTTCTTCTCTCTTTCCCCCGCAAAGAAGCTTCAAACTTCGCAGACACGTCGCACTCACCCATTGGCTCAGACATCGATATTTTCCTCTCGCCACGTGCACTACGGCAGTCGATGGCCAATGCTACGGCGACACAAGCTTACGATTAAAATTAATCAAGTCAGCCCACGTGTACTTGTTTACGGTTTCCTACGAAGGAGGAAGCGCCACGTGTTCTCTGCTCATCGATAAAAAGAGTTCAGAGAAAAGTATCTTCTTCGACTTATACTTGACCACGTAACTACGCGTGACTGGTGGAATTAAGAATCTGTGGTAATTTTGAGTACATCTGAGTTCGAGACTCCGGACATTAGCTAATAAGAATCTGATACAATAAACTACATTTGTAATTAACATTTCTTTGTTTCCCCAAAAAAGCTATTTCATTTGTACCATTTGAAATAAAAATAAACTGGGGTTGTGGAGCTCCTAAGACTTCTACGCAATATCTTAGCAGTAGGTTCTTCTTCCTTTCACACTATCAGGGGTATATGAATAGGAAAAATTAGCAAAATTTTGCACAAGGAAGAAGGCAAACCGATGAAACCAGAAGAAATCTTTTAAGAAACAATCTAACGACGAGTGTTTCCACAAATAACGACACAAAATGAACACCTTCAAAGAATATTTAAGGTTTAACTAATAAAGTATAGTCACCTTACTGAATAATGGGAGAAAAAAAAAAAAAAAAAACGGGGTTGGTGGAGCTCTAGGACTTCTACGCAATATCTTAGCAGTAGGTTCTTCTTCCTTTCACACTATCAGGGGTATGAGTAGGAAAAGTTTGGCAAAATTTTGCGCAAGGAAGAAGAGAAACCGATGAAACCAGAAGAAATTTGATATACTTTTACCAAGGTAAAAGTATATCATCGTAAAGCAACAGGGGAGGCACTTTCATGGACTTGAGGAAAATTGGCCGCGAAGTCGAACTGCAGACAACTCGCACTACGCAGTTGATAGTATGTAAAATATTGGCATCGCAACGATAAAATATATCTCTGATTTATGATAATCTGAGTAAATTTCATCACGCTCCACCTTCTGTGTGTACTCTGTACAATGTCAAAAGAACAACTAGAATACTGAACAAACCAGCATAATTAGCGTGTTGCGGCTGCAAAGTGAAACAAGCAAATTTGTAGTCAAATGAAATTTGCCGATAATGAAAGCTTCAGGCATCAAATTATCATCGCAAGGGAGGTAATCATAAGAGGTGCTTTACTACAAATGCAGTTATTTTTTAGTATATGTAAAACTGGTAATTATGTTTACAGTAAGCATTTCTTTCACAAACAGAAAATTTACCAAGAATGATCAACTAAAAATGATGGATAAAGAGATAGACACAATATACAAAGTATAGTAAATCGAATCCTGTCAAGGCCGAGAAAAGACGAATGACATATTCGAAGCGTAACTTTCCTTCGCATTTCCATACAAGATTCCTGAATGAATGATGACAGCCGAAAATACAAACAATTCTGGAAGGGGGGGGAAAGACTGACACAACAGCAAAGGGCAAAACACTTGAGGAATAAGTAGTGATTTGTTAAGTATCGAAATGCCTTTTATCAGCAATGGCTTCGACATAAAAATCCAACGGGAAATGAAATGAGGAAGAGAGGGCAAAATCTCCTTGGTTTCTTTTGGACGTCCGATGGAATCGATAAATCGACAAGAGCGAGTTTGAAGGCGGAAGCTTCCTTCACCCTGATCTTCACCGAGTTTAGTAATGTGTTCGATACCTCCCCTCTCGTTCGAACAATGAAATGCTTTTAGAGGAAGACACTGATCTCAAAATCTATCTATCTATTTATACATACATATATTTACACACATACATTATATATATATATATATATATATATATATATATATATATATCTTATATGCATATGTATGATATATATGTATATATATATTGATCTCTTCCCTATTGTAAATGAATTTATATATATAGGGTCACTGATCTATACAACCTATATGTATATATAATTTATATATATATATATATATATATATATATATATATATATATATATATATATATATATATATATATATATACATACACACACACACGGATATATAAATATATTTTATATATATTCAACATTCAGACATTTCCCCTAAGGGTGGGTGACTTCAAAGAATGGTATTTGTTCCGTTTCCTGGACAATTAGACGCTGTCATTACAATACCTCTTTCTCAACAGCTCTCCGGCGTCTTCTAGGTGTCCCTCTCCTCCTTTACTCATCAAAATCTTCTCTCCACCTTTCCCTCAACTCCTCCGAACTGTATTCTTCCCACCAATATATCGTCCTTTATTTTCTCATCATCCCAAAACTATCTATTTGCACTGACTTCTTCATCTACGCTTTTTTTTTTTTTTTTTTTTTTTTTTTGCTCCCTCTACGTAACTCCACATTTCTCACGATTGCAGTCCTTATTCCACATATACTATGCAAACAATTCATCTCAACTGCTTCTTCTTCTTCTTTTCTGCTTTTATTTTCAGTCAACATCCGCACTTCACTTTCATACTGGAGAGCTGTCTCAACAATCCGTTCACGTAACAAAAGAGTTTGGCTTCTACAAATACTCCTTTTCTCTTCCCAATCTTCTGCAAACATCATAAAACCTTTGTTTTACCTATTATGCGACTCGCCTTCTTCCTTTAATTATTTACCAACTACTTGTATGAAACCTCTGTTTTCATTCTTTTACCAGTATAATAACACTCAATGTACACAAACAAGCATATACAGGGTATACATAAAACATATATGCAGTAACAGAGAAGTTATCGCTATTTATTTATTAATTCAAAAAAAAAAAAAAAAAAACAGGCTGAAGCTTCATCCCTGTATGCTTACCAAGAATCTGCCATGCTGTAACCTTTTTGGGCCACCCTCTCTAAAGAGGAAAAGGGCGTACAGTGAACATAATAAGTATTCTTCAGGGATGAGGGCTTGCGCCCTTGCCCCACCAGATGCTGGCAGGTATGCCTCGATCCGTGGGCCTAGTGAACGTATGCCAGACGTGTCACCAATCATCCCTGTGGGCAATGGGAGATGCGCGTCCATACGCGAATAATTGACACAATATGCCTGTATACGTGCATATGTATTTAAGTACTTTTTCAAGTATCATACACATCTACTATCCAACAGAAGAGTTTTGCTAGATTAGCCTTCTTTGCCTTTGTCACTTTTACCTGAAAATGGATGATTGTCAATACAGAAAAGAATCTCCATTAAGAATGAGGAATAATTTTAGGGGAGCCTAAAAGGCCATTTTCTTCGATGACTACCGCTTCATTTCGGAAAAGCAAGGTAATAAAAAGTTCCATTTTATTAAAAAAAAAAAAAAAAAACATGGAGGTCACTGGGCCCAGTCCCTCAGAGCGAGAGGGGAAAGCATCAATGGAAGCACAAGAGTAACATACAACGAAAGTAGAAATGGTTTAATTTATCCTACATTTCTTTTCCTTTCTTCAACTTCATCCTTTTGAATAATCATTATCATCATCACCATTATCATCTCGTTTCAGGGTTGCGTTCTGTCTGGAAAATTTATTATCAAAATACTGAAATCTTTGAAAATTACAAAGCTAATAAAACTGATTTCAATATAAAAACGAAAACATTTATCATCACAGTTAAGGAATGTATTTATCAACGTATTTAAGAAATGTATTTATCAATGTATCTAAGAAATGTATTTACCAATATATCTAAGAAATGTATTTATCAATATTCTCAAAACGCTACTATTACCATTACTGCTCTTATGGCTGCTGTTTGTTAGCTGAAGCAGCTGAAATACAAGTCTGAAAAACTTCCTCCCCTCTTCCTCTGAGGGATTGGGGTCAATGACCTCCATCGTTCCTTTCTAAAAGAATGGCCTCTCTTTTCTCGCTTCTTATCTAGCATGGACACTACACACCTCTTTTTTTCCAACACTAGATCATTTTAGGACATGAATAGACGTTCTGATGTAAAATATTTTGCCTCCTAGATTGCGTTCTAGGACTATCCTTTTAATTTAGACAGCTGATTATATACCGGCCTGGGCTCCTAGAACAACTTCTATGAATAACGAATAACAGTCCCATATTTTTTTTTGTAAGTCTAAAAGTGAGTCAATTACTATATAAATAAAGGAGACAGAGTTTTAATCAAGTGGAAAATATCTGTTTATTTTATGTACTTCAGCATCAATCTCTTTGCACTTTTGTAGCCTCAAGACTAAGGAAGTTACAAAATTCTTATTCTCGTTCCACTCTGAACGTAATATCATTCCATAAACACAGATACACTTACGTATTACTCCCACCTAAAATCATTTAAGTAAAACATAATGTTGAACATGAAGTTTTAAATTACGGTAAATCGAAATTAACTAGAAAAAAATTACTTCATAAAACAATTCTGAACAGAAGACAACATAAGTCTATTAACCTACAAACAGGGGCCGTTAATATGCAAGCCTTTATTTCCCAACCTTTTCTTAGCTAATGGGATGGGGCCATTTCTCACCAAAGAAGCTTCATTAGAGATTCTGGTCATGAGTCATGAAGAGGGTTCTTTCCAAATCCAGCGACAGAAAGATCTTGCAGAAATATTCTAAAATTGGCTCAGGCGTCCACCATCCTATCTCAAGTATATGATGGATTGCGTTACTGGCATATGCATAATTCAATGTTGTTGTTAATAGGAAAAGGTTCCAGTGTTTACCAAGACAGTAATATTTCTTGCACTTCATATCTGCCTCAGAAATTTCATTATCGTTTTTACGTCATACAAAAACAGGTTAATGAGAGAGAGAGAGAGAGAGAGAGAGAGAGAGAGAGAGAGAGAGAGAGAGAGAGAGAGAGAGAGAGAGTATTCTTTGTTTAAGAAAAATTGAGCCTCATTACAGATCAGACGTCACCACTCCCTAATGGACGTTTACAAAAGAATGTCATAAAGAGGACAGGACTGCAAGTCTTGATTCCTCTTCTTTTAATACATTAAGTGGATTTTACCACATTCTTTCAAAGCATTATACGTTAATAAAGTATATTTAACGACTTGTTTACGCTCTTGAGGTGGCCTTGTTGAGCAATATATTATGTTTATGCATTACATAAATACACACACACACATATATATATATATATATATATATATATATATATATATATATATATATATATATATATATATATATATACATATATATATATATATATATATATATATATATATATATATATATATATATATATATATATATATATATATATATATATATATCTGGTTTAATTCTAAAGTAAAAAGTGGAAGTTTTCATTCTTCGTGCTGTCGGAATTGGACAGTAACTTCAGAATAGCACAACAAACCTCAAGACTAATTCCACTTTTTAGAATCTTGCAGTATTGCAAGAATGATATTCTGTATGTGATGACTGACTAACTATCAGTAATACCTAACATGGGCAATGCTCATTCAGGAATTCTTAAACGGCACAAGTAAAGGTATTATGGAAATAAACCTAACTTCGTATCTTTTATTTGTCATATTTTTTTTAATTTCAAGATTATTTATTTAATATATTGTATATATATATATATATATATATATATATATATATATATATATATATATATATATATATATATATATATATATATATATATATATATATATATATAATCTTGAAATAAAAAAATATGGCAAATAAAAGATATGAAGTTAAGTTGTATTTCCATAATACCTTTAATTGTGCCGTTTAAGAATACCTAAATGAGCAACCCTGTACTGACGGTTAGTCAGCCACCACATACAGAATACCATTCTTACAATACTGCAAAATTCTAAAACGTACAATTAGTCTTGAGGTCTGTTGTGCTTTTCTGAAATTACCGTCCAATTCCAACATTTGAAGAATAAAAACTTCCACTTTTTACTTTAGGAATTAAACCAGCAATAATCATTCCCAAAATTGTTCTTACTCATTTCCCTCGCCCAAAAAATTTTCTTTTGAAATGAAAAACATAAAATTAAACATTAAATAGACAATATTCTTTAGTCATATTCTATTTTCTCTTGAAAGACGTTGCACTTCTCGAGAAGAAAAGTTACACAATTACACTTAGAGAACACTTACCATTTATTTTCTTATCATTACTCTTTGGTTACTATTTTCTCTTACATTTTCCTTCATTAATTCATCGACTTGTTAGATAAAATGAACTAACTTAAAAATGATTAGTTATTAATAAAAAAATTAAGAATGAATGTAAAAGAAAAAACATACGCTGGAGGGACCGAAGGGAATGTCAAACAAAATGGAAATAGGACACGAAAGAAGACAGATCAGGGAAACAAAAAATTATATATTCTTCATTTAAAATGGTGCTGCACTTTGAATGTTTTGCTTGTATATTATTATTCATACAAAAGCACTAGCGGATAAGTTCCTTCTCGGTTCTTAATAACTGGAAGCTTAAAGATGAAGCGGACGAAGAAAAGAACAAAGAGAAAGGCTAAAAAATAAAGCAAAGAAGGAAATTTGTAATCTAGTAATCGTTTCAAAGCGTTCATACTCAACTCTTAGTACAAGAAAAATGTAAGATGAAATTACACCAAAACTCCAGTAACAACAATTTTTGTCACTGGTCATCAAAATTTTTTTCTCTCTATTCAGAACTAAACCATTAAGCTCAAGCTTTATATTAATTTAATTTGAAATAATAAACTGATGATTTAGTTAAACTATAATCAGTTGTTACTCATATTTTTTATGACAAGTTTTACTCTATCATTAAAAATCTTTTCATTTCTTCTTTACAGGTTCTAGCCTGCCCACTGATTGCAGATGAAAACATCTTAATTGTTTAATTACTCTCAATACTTGGACTTTTCTGTCATATAATACAAGTCAGATAAAGAATCAAAATATACGCCGAACATTTAGCGTTTCTAATTGGTGTGGAATTTGATTATAACTTCTAACATAACAAATTACCAACTTCTGATTAAATTGCGGGACTCATTCAAAATACTCTTGATTAGTTTATAGATTCCATTATTTTGTGCTATATTTAAACAGCAAACCTCTGTTTTTACTTTAGGCTTAACAAACAAGGTTAACAGCAATAACATCACGCGCGCACGACCAAAGATCTGCCATGGCAGCCCTAATAAAAGCTCTTGAAACGTACACCGTTTCATCCACGACATCATCTCTTTAACATTTGCCTGCTTATCATCCTACCTGTGTTTTCACGTATGCAAAAATGCCGGCATCCATTCATACATATTCTTCGTTCTAATTCTGAAAACGATTTTATTTAGCGATTTAGAGACCGAAATTTCTTGTAGAACTCTTACTTTTATTAATCTGTTCCAGTTTGCGCTTTTTGATTGAAAAAACAAGAAAATTATTTTTACTACGATCATCTGAAAAATACTCGAACTGAGTTTGTCCTCAACAAAACTCCGTCTCATCTACAGAAATGAACATTTTTAACGGTGTTTTTTATTTTCTTTTGAAGGTCCTTTCCCATTTAGCTAATTTTATTTAACGATTTGGAAATTTCTTGTAGAAACTCTATTAATCTGTTCAGTTTTTTTGATTGAAAAAACAAGAAAATTATCTTTTTTTCTGGCCCAGTTTTATAGAAATGTTCTGAACATTTTTTTGGTAGGTGTGCCATTACTAATGAACATACCATAGACTTACACTTCTATATACTCCTCTTCTTAGAAATGTTTTGTACGTTATATTAATTTTTCTTTCCACTTGAAAATTCAAATTGCTAAATATATTTTTTTTTAGCATTTTAAGAGAACAAATGGAAGATAATGACGGAAGATAATTTTTGCTTAATGTTTCCAACACAGAATATTTCATAAGTAATGTGTGCAATGCATTTCTTTCCATTGGTCATCACTGCAAAATGAAAGAAATGTAGAAAAATACAATTTGAACATAATCATTATTCTTATCGGTTAATATCGCAGCAAGTCTAATATATTTTAAGTTACTAAAGAACTGAATATTATTCACAATGATGTTAAAAAACTTCAAGCACCTGTTCAATTTTTCCTTCTATTTACAGACTTCTTAACAAAGGTTTACTTTGCTTTTGGAATTTTGGGTTATGAAGTTGATTATGGGATGAGATATGTTATCGTGGTCATATGTTTTTAAAATTTTTTTTAAAACTTGGCAAAATATGAAGATTTCTATTATTTACAGACAATACGAGCGAAGTTTTATGAGGAATGATTAAATTCCGTAATTAATTCTGAACTTATTAGCACCTTTTATTTTTATTAACTACTATTTTCCATTGCTATTTTTTCTTTTGCTAAAATTCTCCGAGAGGCTGGAGTTTTTTCTTGGTTTTATCTTTTTTTTTTTTTCACAAACCATATATCAATTACAGTCATTGGGTTATCCCTACGAACGATGTTTGCTGGTGATCATTTTAATATATCTGTCCAAATATTAGCTTCGTTTTTTATTTCTAAATATGTGTATATAAAAGAAAGAAGGGTGAAATGATCCTGTTTTGAAATGATATATTTTTGACGATATATATATATATATATATATATATATATATATATATATATATATATATATATATATATATATATATATATATATATATAGACACCTACACTATTTATAAAAGGATATTTTTCATCGAGCTTGGAAAATAGATCACAGCGTTTTTCCTACCTTCTATATCCCAATAAAACCTTCGATATTCAAATGCATTTTATTTGTCGGGCAGAGACAAAATTTTAATGTTCATTTACCATAATGATAATATTCATCAAAAACCCTACATACGTCAGTCCTAACACTACCTTTATTTTAATGAATGCCGCACAGTTACAACAACAACAACCTTCTAATACTTAATTTATAATATCACCGCTGTTGTGGAGACTGAACGAAAAGCGACGGTCCACCTAAAGCTGATATCCTAAAACTTCTGGAATTTCTGCCCTAATTGTGAAAAAGGGTCTGGTTAACTTTATCTTTCAAGTTTTAAAAGGTATTGATTGAAGCTACAGAAACTCTGCTAAAATCACCAAAGACTTAATTAAGGGACCCTGAAAAGACTCAATTAATTTGTCATAAGATACTGGCAAGGTAAAAGATGAGAGCTTTAAGAGAATAAACTTTCTATAATACATTTCCTTGAGAATTTTCTTTTGTCTTTCTACTTCGACTTTTCCAATGTATCGCACTTGAAGCTATTTATTTTTAAAGAATGATTCTCTTACGGAAGTTGTCAATTATTTAGTTATTTATTCGACATTCTTTTCTGTTTTATGTTTCCTATTCTTTCGAGTCCTTTTCTCATTCATGTTCCCTATTCTTTCGAGTAAAGTTTCTTCTCTTAACAGCTTATATTTCTTTGTTACTATTTTAGCGGTCTGTCAATTTCATGCGCTCCTTTCTGTTTTCTAAAAAATGTCTAGCTTTTCCCGTACAAGACTTCATAGAATTTTTGCTTTAGTAAATGACATTTCTGATTAACTTATATTTGCACTCATGGGAAATCTTTGATTAACGTCTGGTTTGGAAGTAACTTTTTTAAAAATCTGTACATTTTCTGATAATCGTCATCAGTGAAAACTCTTCCTTTCCCAAGGTCGTTTTTTCTTAATTTATGTTACTGCATTAATTTATAGATACAACGTTTTAGATACCATTTACTAATACCTGATATCAATTATTATGAAGGATCCAGAACACTGTCAACGGTTTTCTCTTACTTTTGATAGCTCAGAGTTAATATGTTTTGCTTCGCTTGCAGACGCTCTTTTAAATCCTCTAATAATATTAAAACTACTGTTATTAAATGGCATAAACCATGCTATATCCCATCTACACTGACCGTACCCTCCTCGCTTAAAACTCTGTATGGAACAAATTGGCTCTTCCAAACTAGGAGAAAGTCTTTGCTCTTGTTTAATTAAAACACCACAAGACGCTAACTCGTCCTGTTACCCTCATGCATACTAGGCAGATAAGGGAACTACCTTGGCATGTGTAGCCTATCCTACTTTAATGAGATATCACGAAATATCAGTATTTTAAAACTTTGGCCCAATTTCTGTTAATTGTAATTTTTTCTTTTAGCATAGGGGCAAGATATATGTCAGTTCTTTTGGACTAACAGCAACGTGATTATATAATCTTGTCACCATCAGATGATGTAAGGTACAATATTTGCATGAGATGTAAGCTTTTCTTCTGATCTAATGAAGACACCATCGTAAATGCGTATGATCTGCTAAAAAATAAAACCATCCCTGCATCTCTTAAGAAAAGGAAAACAGTTGCAGATTTGCAAAACACATACCCAAAAAAAATCAATTTCAACGATATAAAGGCAAACAAACTGCTTGAAACTATATACTTACAAGACAATGTTAAAAATCTTTATATAATTTATATATATATATATATATTATATATATATATATATATATATATATATATATATATATATATATATATATATATATATATATATATATATATGCGTGTGTGTTTATGTTTGTGTTTGTGTTTGCGCGCGCATGGGTAAATGCTGATGCATTTTTGGTATCTTTATTGCAACTAAGCACTTCTCAAATTTTCGATGACTTTCTCTATACTCAAGAATGAAATTCCGAAGAAAAATCTCATTGCCATGTTGTTCCACTTGTTATCTTCTGCTGGCAATTGTTTCAGTCACTATGATCTCATGGCTTTTCTCTTCACGGTTTTTCTTTATTGACGAATTGGAATTTTATTCTGTAGAAGGTAATCGATGAAGTTTATGACCTTTTTTCCTTATTCCATACTATAGCATGGTATGGATGCGTGAATATTATGAAAAATGATAACATTTAGTGATATCAACATCAGACCGAATGGTGTCCTGTTCTGGAATTCCTCTTATCAGAAGTGTTATCATAAACCTCAGGCAGAGCAGTTCTTATCAACGCTGCTGCTATCGTCTGAACCGTTATCACCACGAGATGCAAAGGAATTTTATTCCTGACTGTCACCCTTAAAAACAAATTTACATGCTAGGTAATACTCCATTATTATCATCACTGCAAACAATTACAGTAACGGTAGTAGTGAAAGTAATAGCAACGTTAAAAGTACATAACGTTTGAAAATTTGTGTAATAATGGCTCTAATACTTATTTGAAGACGATCAGGCCACGTCCCATATTTCCGCATTAATAAAGGACAGCCAGCAAAAAGTTTTAATTGTTAGGAAAACTTTATTAGATTCCGGAGGGGAAAGGCGAGAGGAAACGTACCCATCCGAACGCTAATGAAGTGCTCTCCATTAATCGAAACTTTATGTGGGTTATCGTTTTTAAAATCTGTGCATTTATAACAGTCAATTCATTTAGCCCATAATTTAAACTGCGCAAAGCATTGGATAAAATATAGTTAAGCTTCTGTGAATATTCAATGATGATCAGAGTTCAAGGCCTGAGAGTATTCTCTAAAAAGATGCTATTATCAATTAGCTGTTAAGTTATCTATATTCATATCACATCACATTAAGCCAAGGGAAACAGAAAACTTGGCAATTCCAGTTACATTCGTAATGATACCGATACTCTGCAATGCACTGGAAATGATAGACTCGAAACTGAAAAAGCTCGGGGAGTTATTAGTTTGTTCATGAATGATGATCAATTTGTATCTACGGAAATGTAGCTTCCATGTTCATAACATGAAAAACTTGGGCTTAACCGACGTGATGTGAATTTTTTTACGAAACAGGCATGAAAGGTGAAAACAATCTGATAAAAAAAACCTGTCATATAGATGAAAGCGAGATTTCGTATAAAACTTCCTCTGGCGTTGAATGTTCAAAATTCATACGACAACTGAACTTGCTTTGAGATCACAATACGCCAAAAAGTTTGTCAGTGTTCTTCCATTCATTGTTGTTTGGTATTTTTACGAAGCCACTTAACCTTCTTTGGTAGTTATCATTTATTTAGCCTTTTCTCCTCTCCTTCTTTTGACAAACAGCAATGTATTTCTCTAGATAACTACTACTCATTCCTTAATTCA
The DNA here is from genome assembly GCF_040412425.1 of Macrobrachium rosenbergii. NCBI lineage: Eukaryota > Metazoa > Arthropoda > Malacostraca > Decapoda > Palaemonidae > Macrobrachium > Macrobrachium rosenbergii. Next base: position 44,141,124 of record NC_089754.1, read on the forward strand.
TGTTCTCTTTTAATATTATACATTAGCCAAATTCTAAATTTCAACACACTCTTCTTACATTCCTTTCAGTACCGTTCATACATTCTTCATTTTCAGATCTTACTTATCTGACAAGTCTTCATTCATTTTCATGTGTTCCATCTTCGTCCTCTTCGCATTAGCTCCGTAAGCCAGCCATTGGCCGCGTCAAAAGATTTGCTCTCGTTCTGACCGTTTTCTCCTTGGAAAAAGACCTTAACTCTATCGTTAGTAATACTGTTATGCATTCATGTAAAAACACAGAACGTACTATTCCGTTATGTGTGTGTGTGTTGAGAGAGAGAGAGAGAGAGAGAGAGAGAGAGAGAGAGAGAGAGAGAGATTTCATACATTAAATGAGCACTGAGCTATGAAAATCATGTAATTATTTCATACTCTGACATGAGGGGTATTCGTAGGAGAATCAGCGATTGTAGTGAATTTGACGGTGCTACTGAATTGAACCTTTATTCAACTGCGATAGGTTAGGAACCCAAGCAACCCGGCTGGTGAGGCACTGAATGAAAAGTGGCTATCGATGACAAGTGTTTTCTGCGATAGAGAGAGAGAGAGAGAGAGAGAGAGAGAGAGAGAGAGAGAGAGAGAGAGAACTTGGCTGACGTACTTGAGCCACGTGGTTTGGGCAAAGCAAACATTTTATACGACGGCCCCATTCACTTCACTTGCTAAGCAACAATCAGGCGGTCATTTTTACCATCCTTCAATTCAGATGAATAAAAAGAAAGAAAATTATAACGGAGAAAATGGCTTTGTGAGCGGGAAGGGATATCTGATTCACTCCTTTTGACATGTTAAGAACGGTCCACTGCATCGTCACAATTTTACACATTCGCGTGCAACATCATACTACAGGTCCTTTGTTTTTTATGTGCTTCAGTTTGTTATTATGACACTCCTCTTCTCCCCGCCCCCTTCTCTCTCTCTCTCTCTCTCTCTCTCTCTCTCTCTCTCTCTCTTCCTTTTCGCCTCTTTTTTTATCACGTATGGGTATTAGGTTCTGAGGAAACTTTCTTAGCAATATAATGATTATATGCTATTTCCGCCTGGACGCGTGTTAATTACAATAATTAGTATATAAGGTAGTAAGTTATGTGCAGTGTCATTTTTCTAACTTCATTCCTTTGCTGCGACTGCCGAGGATATTCCAATCTAAACGGTATGCTTGTGGAGACACGACCTAGGCTCCCTTCCTCTTCATCCCTCAGTTCTTCCATTCCTGCTTCGTCGATTCGCCGCTTGTCACATTACGTCCCTCCTCAGTCATGTGTCCCATAATCTCCTCCAGCCATTCCCCCCTTCCCAACCCCCCAGGGTCTTCCGTTGCAGGAACACCACAGAAAACAGCAGCAGGCCTACGAAACCTTTCTCGCACTACGGCTTCTCGTGATATTCACAGGGTTCTGTACCCGGCGGCACGAAATTTCTGCGGTGATGTAAATTTCTTTTAGGTGATCGCCTTCACATTCGATGTTCCGTTTGAGTTACGACAGAGGAAACCCACCCTTAGGTTTACAAATGTGTTTATGTATTTATATCTGTATGAATGCATGCACGCGTATATCTATATATATCATATATACATATATTATTTATACAAATATATGCATGAGTGTGCATATATATATATATATATATATATATATATATATATATATATATATATATATATATATATATATATATATATATATATATATATATATATATTCAAAATGCAGAGTTTGATACTGTCGTACCCAAGGAACATTTTTGCTACATATCTGAAGAATTTTTTTTTTTTTCTAACGGCCACACGATATAATCTTTAGTTACGGGAATACGAAATTTACCATATCCAGACCCTGAGCATATTAATATACCTCCGGCTGGCAGCTTTGCAAGTACTCCAATGTCATTATGGGGACATGATCCCTCATAATGTGGACTCGGTACCATCATGGCATGGCGCGCTTCTTCCCCCGCCGAGGCAAACAAGGATTGCGATCTTCTGTCGTATTTATAACCTTCGAGAGGTACCTGGTGGCATCCAACACGCGCGGGAAAGAGGCACGGAGAATAAAAGAAAGAGAGAAGCGAGAAAAATGACAAGAAACTGAACTACGTTTTGGTACTTTTGGGAGCGTTGGCAGCAAGGGCGTTTCCTCCTGCTGCCTTTAGTTTTACCCTGTCTATTATTTACTTCTCTTTTTCTGGTGCTGGGCGACGAAGGCAGGTTTTTCGAGAGGGGAACTGTTAGATTGGAGAGAGAGAGAGAGAGAGAGAGAGAGAGAGAGAGAGAGAGAGAGAAGCGTGACCTCTGCTCGTCCGGTGACGCTGCTTCTGCTGCTAGATACTGGCTCTGTTAACACCCCTCCCCGACCGCCACCACCAGAACCCCGGTCTCTTCTCGCACCTCTGCCTCCTCCACTACTCATGTTGGTCTCACAACTACAAGTAGGTATCCATATCACATCTTGTCTCACGTATGGGAATCAAGGATTACTTCGTTGGTAATGGCAGAATAAAACTTTTGCCAAGCTTTAGAGGCACTAATTCAAGCCTCACTTCGAGAACGTTTGGGCATTACAACAGATACACTGAAATTCGGACTGTGCATACGCTCATTGAGCGCTTTAAGGAGTGGCCTAATTTGAGGAGGGTAAAAGACTCTTCTCGAATGAAGGTAGTGGCTGGAGGCTAGCGAGAGAGAGAGAGAGAGAGAGAGAGAGAGAGAGAGAGAGAGAGAGAGAGAAGGTGGGATGTCGGCCATGATGGTGACTCTTCAGAACCCCGCACATCAGTTTGCCGACAACTCATTGCCACATGCCGCTAAACGAATTTTTCTCCCTGAGGCGGTCTTCAGAAAAAAAGCAATCAAGATAGAAAAAAAGTACCGTACTCATATAGCACTAACCAATGTTCTTACGATGTCGAGTATTTCAACGTTGACCATACAGCAGTATATGTGCACCGAATACTACGTCATTTAGAACACAAAAGTGTAGTTTTCTGAGAAAGTCTAGCTTGGCAACCGTGCATGGAATCCCTTAGCATAGACGAGTTATTTCTGGTCCACCGGCCTCGAGTTGGAGGGAAGCCTTCCCGTGCCAGCAGCAGCAGCATTTATGTCAACGTTCACTATACCAGGGCCAATGTTACTCGTACCCCGCTTATCATGATGATGGCACGCACAAATCTGTCTAAACGCTAAACGCCTACCCACCAGCTGTATCAGGAGATGGTGCGTTTCCTACGTTTAATTGACTGGGAATTAACATGACATTTTAGGAGGGAGATTCAGCTTTCTCTCGAAAGCAAGCTAGTTCACTCTTCAGTACTATATGGCTTATGCTGCACCTCAGTATTCAATATGAATGGAAAACTGTATTAAATCTTCAGGATCTGCTCACCCAGAGTGACGCAGCTGATGAGTCGTTTGGTCCTTTGCTGAACCCACAACCTCTCATTATTTCTTGGAAGGAGATTCATCGTCATCTTTGTCATAGTGCCACTTAAGCACATTGGCATGAAATTGGAAGCCTTTTATTTCCTTTATTTCAGTCATCGTATAACATTATTTTGTTAATAACCATTTGTAACCATCTAGAGTCTTTTATGAATCATTAAGAACACAAACCGATGCATATTTATTCGATATGGGTCTATTTTGTACTGAGGGAAATGTAATTTAGGGAATAGTGAAATAATCGTAAAACAGTTCCGAGATAATCGGGTACTTACAATACTATACACAAGGAGACTACTTGAGTTCTTATATAATGTTTCTACAATGGAATAAGGCTTCACCGACGCAATAAAAAATTACCGCAAAATTGACACAGTTTTACTCTTCCATTACGGTCTACGTTATGAGCTCACTAATGTACGTACATAGCCTTTTATGAGTGGAAAGATAGCTAAAATATACTCACGATACTTTCGTAAAAAACAAAAAGAAACAAAGCGTGTACTCGATTAACCAAGAAAGCATTTGACTATAAGTAAGCTTATATCATATCATTCAAGACAAATGGCAGTTTAATACCAGATAATCTCGACCAATCAATGAATACTTGGACGAATAAAATAACAGGTTTCTGATATCGCATTCCGTTCTACGTAGATGATTTTGAATAATTACGTGTCAAAATATTTAACAGAGGGTATATAAATATACCAGTTCAATTAGGCACCGAATTGAATGTAGCATCGAAACTGAGAACTGGGGCAAAGAGAATTCCTTGTGTGTGAGACAGGAATTCAACGAAAGTTGTAAATTTAAATGTTAGTCCATGAATTAGGAAAGGAAATACTGTAAGCCCAAACAAAAACAAAAATACCGTTGATTTTTGAGTCACAAAAGAATATTAACATAAATGAAATCATATGAATCACACTGATATAATTAACATCAAGGTAATCGTGATGTTTTAGCATAGAACAACATCCTTTCATCATTTAGCGGTTTAGGGAGGATTTCTTAACATCAGAGATGTGAATGTGGGAAGAAGACATTTCACGCCCTTTAGCTATGACCATGACTCGTCGATTTTTGCGATTTTCGAAATTATCCGTGGGACGGAAAAGTGAGTCCATGAACAAAAAGAATATTGCTTTAGGGGGCATTTAACTCCGCTCTAAAAAGCTGAAGGGCTGCAGCAGCCTTTACTGGTGCACTGTCCTTCTTGTAGCCAACATCTGTGTACGTATCTATGTATGCATGCATGTGTGTATGTATATTTGTATATATATATATATATATATATATATATATATATATATATATATATATATATATATATATATATATATATATATATATATATATATATACTCAGAAATATTATCCAGTAAAATTTACACATTTTCTAGTAACACGCGAAAATGTGGTCCTTGTGTGTGTGTGTGTGTGTGTGTGTGTGTGTGTGTGTGAGAGAGAGAGAGAGAGAGAGAGAGAGAGAGAGAGAGAGAGAGAGAGAGAGATTTTCCTAAGTATCTAACTGGCTAACACCAGAGGAGACAGTCCTTGTTTTACGTGTTTCTTGAATTTTAAATCGCATCGGCTCTAAAACCCTTTCTACATCGTTTGCCAAATACTGAAACCAAGACCTTTTCTATTGCAACATATATTTGAAACACTGACGTCTTCAGTAGTAACTAAAGTTAGAGGACAAATTACGCTAATTCCATCTAATGCTGCAAAAGACGATTTAAAAGTAAACAAAAAGCAGTAAAAACCAGGTCCAAAAATTACGGTTTGTTGCACTGTCAACATACGCCAACTGGGTGAACAAGTTTACCAATCGTATCATTATCCATAATAGTTTTTGCAGAGCCCCCAAGAGAGTAGAGAAAATCGATTTTACAATTACATCCTGTGGTGTCCAACACACACACACCACCGAGGCAAAAGCAAGTCCTACACCACATCCCTGAAGGAAATTTGAGGATGATGTACGCTTTAACAGGTTTCCTTTCTCTGACTGCCATTGATCTGAAGGGACATTATCAAGGTCCCTGAAATTATCATGATCTGTACACTGTAAAGTTACACTTTTTTTTTTTGGGGGGGGGGGGGGTAAATAAGCAAGTATAAGTAGAATGCCTATTTTCCCACGTTACATCTATGTACTGCAAGCAGGAATGTGAGTAAACAAACAAACAAGCACTGTCTGTATGCATTACTTAACAATGCAATGACATTTACACATACAAAAACTCACTGCCACTGTAAACGAATCGTTTCATAAATGCAAACAGAACATTTACTTTTTATTGTATGAATTACTCATCGTCTTCAGTCTCAATGATTCTATTTGTTATCTGAAAGCTAATTATCAAAATGTGAAAGAATATCGGTTCAAAAACTTTGGAAATACTGGTCAGCATTAAAACATGATACGTAAATTGCGCAATATATATGATAGATGAACGAAGGACCCTGAAATCGATTTATATATATATATATATATATATATATATATATATATATATATATATATATATATATATATATATATATACACACACACACACACACTTGGAACAAGGGATTTACCCTGTGTTCAGCAGTTCAAGTGTGAATGTGGCAGTGATGTCTGTAGCATGACGGTGGCAGTGATAGTTGTATTTCCTGTTTAGGAGCCATCCCCTGTATATGAGTATTGTCCATACAAAGGACATTGGATTTTATCATCAGATTTCGAGAAACTTTAGAACTGATGATTATTCATTACTGCTTCTTCGTGTATCAAAGGGCTTTTTTCACTCGCACTTACTTTTAAAATTTTATTACAAATCGACGACTTCTGCGATTGGCAATATATTCATCATATTATAGAAAACACCTGAGAAAAATCTTCCCCCTGGCAGGGATAACTCAGATGTGCAGAAAAGGAGTGAATGAAACGAAAGAGGTTTAATGGCGAATCTGCATCATCCTAAGCCGCTGAAATTTGTAAATACATATGCAAAACTTTTTACAAAAGTATCTTTTCAAAGTGGGCTGACATTTAGTGACCCGACAGTTGTGCACTCTCAACTTACATTTTATAAAGAGTTTCGTCGACAATTCTGAATAGTTTGTGTGACAAGCAATATATTAGGCACAACATTGAACCAAATGTTTTAGAGTGATGGCACTGTTGACACCTTAACATACCTGACATTGAATGGAGGGCAAAGATGAATGTTCCACTGTTACTTTTCTTTTTATGTATGCTGTATTTTGTACTTTATCTCCACTGGAGGATTATTATTATTATTATTATTATTATTATTATTATTATTATTATTATTATTATTATTATTATTATTATTACTTGAATCCTAGCGTGTTCGTCGGCAGGCCAAATGAGCAAAGTAATTATTGTTACTTTTCCCGCTGTTAGCTTTTACGGTAATTCCACAAAAATTAATGTCACTGAACAAGGTCAAAATTCTGCGTTACTCCAGATTCTCCGTAAGTAAATGTATCAAGTACCAAGCTACATATAGGCTAATTGTTAATATATAATAAAACCGTCTTCGCATTTAACGACTTGCGACGCAAAGGGCATATCTGAAATTCCGCCACTCAGCTCTTCCATGTACCTAACCTTTAACAAATATCTTTGGTCCCGTTTCATAGCTCTCATCCACGTGGGTCTGTGTCTTCCAGCTCCTCTCGTGCTCACAAAAGCCAAGCTGACATTATCATGTACTCTTCCCCCGACAGCGGTACAAAGGATAGGATAGGTCGGAGCCACCTTCCTTCATCATTATCTCATCTATACATATGAAACTCCGGTACTTTCGTTTATGATATCATCCCTCACTCTATCCTGTCATCTTACTCCAATTGTTTTACTTTAAAGCTTCAGTCTCAAATTGACGAAATCCTTCTAATGTGCCTTTACTGTCATCCGATGATTCAATAAATGCCATCCGAGATCAGTTTTAGTATGTAACTTCAGTCTACTTAATTTCCAAATCTTATTTAGCATCCCCATTGTTTATTTGCAATTTTCAGTCATTCACTTAGTTTCAACTCACGATTAATTCTATTCGATATCATTGTTCCTATACGTTGAAATGGGTAGACATCATTAACCCTTTTGCCCGTTAGCGTTCCTCGTTCTATATATATATATATATATATATATATATATATATATATATATATATATATATATATATATATATATATATATATATATATATATATATACATATATTATATGCTCGTAGTCTTATCTCCCTAAATATATGACACATTTTATCAAGCAAGCTTTGTAAACCCTGTGATGTATTGCTATTTAAAGCAGTATTATCTGCGTATCTTCAATCTGTCAACTTTCTGTTATTACTCCAGTTTAAACCTTCTCTTTCGTCGCAAAAAATTTAGTCATAAAATCCATGAGAAGGGCAAACAGTGAAGGTGACATAACATTCCCTTGGAGAACCTCACTGTTTACTAAAAATTTACTTGACAAGACTCCTTCAACAGATACTTTGCATTTACTTCATTAATGGGTTGATTAAATTAGTTTTACATTTTTAACTGTATAACCAATGCGACGTATGACTTCCTTGTTACTGGTCTGCGCAAGGTCCATGGGCCTGCGTGGGCTGTCAGTTGCTATCTCGTAACCAAAGGAAGCCATCAAAAGGGACTTTTTAAATTCCTTATGCCGCTGCGCAATAAGTCCTAACATCAATATTTGCTCTACGCAACCTGCCTTTTCTAAAACCAGCTGGCTAATCTTTAAGAATTTCACCAGTTTCTTTCTCCAACCCGAGGCAGCATTGCAACACCAATTTTTTTTATTATTATTATTATTATTATTATTATTATTATTATTATTATTATTATTAACCATTTCACAACAAAACAGTGAATTCTTCATCAGTAAAATCAAGTCTTTCTTATCTTCTGGTATATCTTTCAAATTGTAGCCCTTTAATCTCTGATTCGTAACCTCCAAAACTTTTTGGAGAGGCGTCGTCTTTGTCCTTCTAATGTTATTATTGATCCATCCCTGCTTTTGACAGGTACTTTCCACTTTTTTCTGCCGCTTATGGGTAGTTCATTCATTTGTTTCTTAGACATGCCAAAATTTCCTTCGCAATTATCTCACATGAAACATCACATCATTTAGTATTTTAACGTTTCACTGCATTTACGCTTCCCATATTGTAAACAGTGACTTCTGAACTTTCCTTTTGATCAAGAGAAAATTAAGTGAGTCGCATCATGACTACTACCCCTACTACTATCCTAAAATATAATAATACCTAGTATTATGAATAGTAATAACCTAACTACTTATTCTCCCTAAATGCCAAAACCAGAGAGCATATAGACTCTCCTCTGTTATCAGCAGAAGCAATGACCGTCTCTAATCACAAGAGATAGACGGTCTATACAAATTAACACAGGTGGTTCGACAAATAACCATGGTGACTAGACTGGCTGAAAATTCAAGTACTGGACACCATGGAAACTGATTTTAAGGATTAATATATATAAACAGATCGGGAGAACTGTGTTGCAAATTTCGCTTTCATTAATAAATGACCGTCATTCACGGATACCATGATCGCTTCGTTGTAGGTAAGAAAAAAAAAAAAATACCAAAACAAAGGAACTGCTCCAAAATTTTCTACTTTGGTCATTAGGGATATATGGTACCAAGCTCACCTCACAGGAAAGGGCTCCAAATTCGATCTAGGAGATTTAGTTCCGTTTCCCGTAAAAAAAAAACTTATTTACCTGTTGAATTAGATACCTTGTTAGCATTCTTATGTTCCGTAGTTGTGAGTGGAAAGAGAAGAGAATAGTGGAAAATAACAAACGTGCGTGATCGGTGCGCTGTAAATATGCCACTGTATCAGAATCAAAACTGGAGGACCTAGCCGAGGATAATCCTCACCATACAGGGATGAAACCATTCGTCAGATATTCAAAGACAACCATTTAAAAGTTTATTCGATTCAGTACTCAAGCTCTACAATAGAAAAAAAAAACGCATTAACTTGAAAGAAGATAAGAAAAGCAATCAGGATTTGACTGCAGACAAAACTTAATAAAATGCTAAAAATCTCGTGTTAAGCAAACCGAGAAACTTTGTGAAACAGTCGCAGGCAATACTCAAACTACAGCAATACTGCTTTCGTGATTATCAGCAGATGGTTTACCATACAATTAGCGTGTATGAGGAATACGACCAAACATTATGATATATATATATATATATATATATATATATATATATATATATATATATATATATATGTATGTATGTATATACATACATATATAAATATATATACATATACATATACATACATACTTTGCATTGACTTTCATCTGACAAAAAATGCATATAAGATGATTTTATTAAAATAATAAGCGTGTGCAGTATATACAAACAAATAAACGAGTGACTGAATGAATGAGGAAGTAAAGAAATAGTCACAGATAGCTATATAGATGTGAAATCAGAGAGAAATGGAATCAAACATTATAACTTTTCTCTAGAAAAGAATTCCTTTTTTCTCTGTAGGCAATGCAGTCTAAAATAACCTCTAATATAGCACGTCATTCTGACTCAAAGTCTTCATTACAGACCGTTTGGCTTTTATTTTGATCACTCTGGATGCGTTAAAGGACCATACTAGGGAAAGCAGCCTAATTCAGAAAGATAAATACAGAAGTAAGAAATAAACTAAGTAAAAGAAATAATACAAAAAATAAGATCCAACTAAACATCTGTGAAATGAGACTCACGTGAGGCTGGTAAAAAAAAAAAAAAAAATACTTACACCCATTTTGAATCTGAACTTCTGAAGTTCCAGAGTTCCTAAATGACTAGGAAGACCATTCAATAATTTGGTCACAGCTGTAATATAACTTAGAGAGGCGCAAGGTACCGAACCTCAAAAAAATAAAGGTAGGATTACCTACACATCTAGTGCTACGGGATCGGTTGTTTAACATGGGAAGACTTGGGTGCAAAGGATGATCAAAATTATTAAATATTTTATATACCATACACAGTGGACTGATTGAACAATGCCGACAGCGATTACTGTTCAGATGTATCTTTTAGTGATCCCACAGAGTCGGTGGAATGAAGGAAATTAACGTTGGATAATATAAACTTATAACTAATTTACGCGATCAGAAATGAATAGAAATAATGGAAAACCATTCACTTTCGACAAAATTAGTTTAAAGTCTAAAAGAAATGTAGTGATTACGAGTATTACATTACTACAGAATGCGGACAAACAATTTCAGACTTATAAGAACTGAGTCCTTCAGTCAACAATTATTTTATTCATATTCCTCAGACACTCCCCCCTTTCAGGTTCCTACATGAATTGATATGCAGCAGAATGTTAGATCTTGCCTATGTTTTTTTTTTTCTTCTTCTTCTTCTCATTCTGACATCGAAGGAGCGGGCAGCTCTACTGCCGCTTTCAACTTCATGCCCAAAGGAAACAAAATGGGACGTGAGAGTAAACTGAACCCAAAAATAAGTAAACGTTGCTAGATGGCAAGGAAGGTAATAGTTCGTTACAAAAATGAAATGAATGAAGATAATACTACGTAAAAAGGAAGGCTAATATACTGCTTCAAAATGCATATCACATTTTCCTATAGCAAATGAAGTATGAAAAGAAATCTTGGCACATTTGATCACTTCTGACTTAACACTTCCATTAAAGAGATGAAATTACTGTAGGTTGGACCATCAGTTAGATGCATGCCGTTCGTGGTCGGTTTTAACTCGAAAATCTGAATATTAGGGAATACATGAGATAGCCAGTTTATTGTATGTCTCATACCACAGTTGTCAGAGATTGGTACCATTCATTTTCATTAACAGATCTGTATCACAAAATGCCTTTTTCTAAACTTATGAAACAGAAGAATGGTTGAAAATATATTTCCTAAATTTTTCAACACAAGAGTTGATACATAAATGGTTAATTGAAATACAAAGATATAAATGAATTAATGAACTTAAAAATAAACATTGTAAACTTATGTCAGTTTTTGTATATGTGAAAATTAGCATTTTTGACTCTATTTAGATTTTTCCCAATCCCCCATCCATAACGTAATCTCTTGAGCTGAAATGACGTCCTGCATTTGTAAAACATACGCGCACATACACACATATATATATACAGAAATTTGAGGCCCAAAACACGTATCGCCAACTAATTCATTTACTGCCTAACTATATTACTGATAGAATTTGACGTTCCATGTCTAAAAATTGCATATCATTGTCAATCTGCCTTTGTTACAAGGCAGAACAGAATATTTAATCGAACAAGCTCATCAATAAAATTCTTCTTACAGTAACACTTCACTTAAAACATGCCTTACGTCTTACCGTACAAAAACAGTAACAAAAAAAAACGACCTGTTGTATTTTCAAGTTTAGTATCATTTATGTATATTTTCATGAAAATATCAGATGAGATTTTTATTACGTAGTCTGAAATGGCAGGGTTCTAAATAATTAAGTAAGTGGGAACGAAATGTATACGCTCTTGATTACAATTAAAAAATGTACACAAGATTATACAAGCAAACCAGACTGCGCTAAGTCAACTCCGCAGTGATGATCAGAAATCAGAAATCTTCCAATGGAAAATGAGTGAAGCGAAACATGTGAAAGGTTAGGGAGAATCAAGACAGATCCCAATATGGATTGTGACCTCTGATAATGCTGAGAACGATTGGAACTAACGGTTACTAGACGATTGATTACACATTAGAATTTTTTTTCTATTGTGCCTCGACTTTTCAAGAGTTTTCCTTGGCTTTGTTTTCTTTCCTTTTTCGTTCATCCGCAAACATCACGTATTTCCTTACTCTCGTAACCAAGTCTACGTTTGCTATCATAAGATACCTGTCTATTTTGGAGATTTATAGTTTCTATTTTACCTGACTGTTTTGGCTCTAAGTTTTGTATCATTAAATAACTGATTACCTTTCTATACTGGTAACTAGCAATTCTTTTATATATAATCTTTAAAATGTATTCGACAGATTGATGTTCTAGGAGTGATTCTAAGTGTTAATATAGCAATTTCGAATCATTTATAGCGCTCACAACTTCCAAAGAAATCCTGGCAAACAATATTTCTTTATTGTTAATCTACCATCTAATAGTTATCAATGAACGAAGATCAACAGAGCCAATGATAGTACAATTTCAGATATATAATGGTTTACAATATATTGCCTGTCTTCAAAAGTAACTATTAAACGCATGATATGAATTCTACGCAGGATTTTCGATCTATGAAAGATGATCTTTATTAATCAATATAAACTGTAGTATGGAGAAGCGCCGTGAGACGACGAATCTATTGAAGAGAACTAAACTTATGATGTGAAACGTAACTTCATAACTAAAACGGAACGCACAGTAAGTCATATTTCAATAAAAATGTTTCTAAAGGTATTGACAAGCAGAAGAAAGTCAATCGAACACATTCTTTTCGGTGAAGGGTCATTAGCATGCATAACGTAATAGGCGCATGCAGAAAACGACGCCGTTCTCAGCTGACTTTGAAGAAAGCTATTCAAGATTCACTGTCGTAGCTTTGTGACGAGATGTTGCAAGAATACTTGATATTTTCGAACATATATATTAAAATTGCTCCTAGTGAACGAGAATGCACACTCGGCGTGTATGTTTAATGTTTAATCGATGAATGGAAATTCAGACTTGCATAATTCTAAAATGACTCTTAGCTACGGGGCCTCAAAGTCGATTTTTAGTTTATATATATATATATATATATATATATATATATATATATATATATATATATATATATATATATATATATATAATGCTGTACACACATACATATATATATATATATATATATATATATATATATATATATATATATATATATATATATATAGAGAGAGAGAGAGAGAGAGAGAGAGAGAGAGAGAGAGAGAGAGAGAGAGAGAGAAATTAATGTTAATATGGATGATGGAAGAACTGAAGCGAATGATAGTATAAATATTTAGGAGCAAATATAACCGATGATAGTCGAAGAATAGCTGAAGCAAGAAGGTTGTGAGGTGTCGGCATAAGAGCGGGACAAGACTTGATCTGTCTATTGAAAGGCTGTTGAGCCAACTCTCTTTTACGCAAGAGAAGTGTGGCTGCTAAATTTATATGAAATAAAAACGGCCGAAGCTAATGATAAAAAGTTTCTATATATGAGAAGTAAGAACGTCACAAAAGGAAAAGCAAAACTGTTGGAATTATTTGCATATCTAATACTGTCACTTATGGTATAGTCTGAGAAGATCTGGCAGTAAAGACGCTATATAAACCATGCACAATAGGGCAATCGAAATTAGTAATAAGATCTGGAATAAGAAATCTAACAGAATGCAAGTTGTATCCAATAATACTAAACGCCAGTCAGAACTAAAGAACAAAACGGAAGATATATTCAAAATATGGCAGTAAAAAATGTATATGAGTATTTCAAGACTTTCTCCATTTGCCATTTTTGTGCGCAGTTGACAAAAAGTTGACAGGAAAAAAATTTAGCAACCAACGGTCTATAATCTAGAGTTGCCATCGACAAAATAATGCGTCGTCATCTGCTTAAGCAACCAGCTAGTTTTCCAGACCAAATCATATGTCATGTGCATACATAAATAGCAGTTGGCCAATAACACTACCCCGAGGAACACCAGAGATTACATTATATAGCCAACATAATGCCCATCAACATCTACCGCTTGCTTTGTGAGTTTGAAAAATGTGATTTCGTGACAACCCTGTCACAGTAGCACTAAAGTCAAGAAGAATCAGATTCCCTTCTTAGCCTAAATCTAGAGATCTCCGTACAGCACTGGAAATCAAAAGAAAAACATCTCAAGCACCCCGTCCTTTGCAAAAGTTAGACTGTTTACTAAAGACAAATAATTTTAAGCCTAAACTAATCATCTGTTTTGCCAACAGACATTCAAATTATTCATCTGCAGAATCGTGGATGAAAGTCCTGTGTGGAAAACTTTCATAAAATTAGTTACGAAATACACCTACAAAGAAGGCTAATCAACAGTGCACTGAAACTTTTAACACACTGCGCCATTTACCTTTATCTTGCGTGCACTCTCTTACTTCCTGGTAGTTGAGATCCTTCATTTCCAATACCTTTTTCTCAACCACTATCTACCACTTTCAAGGCCTATGTCACCTCCTCCCTTCTCATGCTTTTGAACTGTACACATATTAAACCATCCTACCTTCCCCTGCTCTCTACATATAAGTGAACCATCTCAAACACTCTGATCCACGGTTTCATCTGAGCTAAAGTTTCTTATCACGTCTACATACCTCCACATTTCTCACTAATATGACACATTTACTAAGAAAATGTTTCGTCTATACAGCTTCCATCTTTTTTCTTTCATTCACATTCAGTATCCAATCTTAACCTCCACAGAATATACAGTAGTTGGCTAAACAATTCCTTCATATATTCCCTCCTAGGTTCCAAACTTCTTTCCGGTGTTTTGCACAGCCCTGCTACTTTGTTTCCGGCTCCTATTCTGTAACTCACCTCCTCTCCCACCCTACCATCATTCCACAAGTTTACTTGAAATACTTATAAGATATAAGAATCTATTCACTACACTCTTCCGCCATTCATACTAACATCGGCTGTTCCATCTCCCATTTGCCCCTACAGCAATACTCTTGCTCTAAATTTTATCCGCTTGGAGTCACTTTCAATCTCATTTACTTGTCTCTGAGGTTTCTCTTAAATATCCCAATACACATGTGCCATCTGTACTTGTGTTTATACACAGGCAGAATTCACATCATGATTAGTTATGAAATAAGTAAATCACTTGAACAGGAAGAGATACGGTACGGATGAATTAGACACAAAAATATTCACATCCCTTCGGATTTGGAGGTAAATCGCGCTCTCTCTCTCTCTCTCTCTCTCTCTCTCTCTCTCTCTCTCTCTCTCTCTCTCTCTCTCTCTCTCTTTCTGGTGTAAGGAGCAAAGCCTGAAAATTTTTTCACTGTAGTCTTTGCTTACTAATTAATTATTTGCCAATCTATTACAAAATTTTCACCCACGGCGAACAACCCCCCAAAAATCAAGAGAGATAGACCTCTGATACGAGGGAAAGGTGAAGCACTGGTTGATACTAAAGAGAAGTAGTGTTGCGTCTACCTTTCCGTAAACGAGAGAGAGAGAGAGAGAGAGAGAGAGAGAGAGAGAGAGAGAGAGAGAGAGCAGTACTACAAATAGAGAACTACCATTCCTTTCATGCTACACTATTAATGAAAAGGAATTAATACTTTATGAAATTACAAATATAGACCTTTTTCAAGTAGTACTATAATTATTTTAAATCTCTCGTCCACGAGTCTCTGGTGAAAGTTATATGGCTCGAGACTGACAAAAGGTCCTTCATAACCACGATGTGCGTGCGGGTTGCTGAGCGAAGGACTAATCTGTTTCTAAATGGATGACCACTACCAACTCTCTCAAGAAGCCCCACAAAATCGAGCTTCTCAAGTTATAGAGCTGGTCGGAGCATTGATTGAGAATAGTTCAAACGTTCAACTGGACGGCGAAGCCTACAGGCGTCTAATACAAGAATTACTGATGAAACTGGAGAGCCTTGATTGATTACACATATTTCGTAAATGATTTAAACGCAACACTGCCGATAGTTGATAAAATAAATGAGCCTGAAAGTGTATTCTAAAACTTTTATATAAGTGACGAATCCTTGATGGTGCACATAATTTAAACTGAAAGAATATAATAAAATTTTTCAAGGGACCCAATACAAAACCTAGGAGGCACACAGATAACTAGAATGTAGAAATGTGCAGCCGAATAGCAATTCTGGTTTGGGTCAGGGCAACCGTGACAATTAAGAAAAAAGTATAGAGCTAGGATACAAGAATTCATGCACGAAAAAATAAAAATTAAAAACATCATCCCTTAATCCCTCAAAACCCTAGTACAAGAGAAATTTGAAAATCGTCCAATAGGCCTATACGCCTGTCACTTACATCTGAAAAGAGGATGTACCACAATGATTTGTTTTCCAACAGATACCCAGTGGCTTATGTATACAAAACAACTAAAGAGGATCTTCGTGGTAAAAAGATACTAAAGGCAAAAAAGCGAACATAATAATCTTTTCAGAAATATAAGTAACGAGTACTTGTGTGCAATACATTGTAGAGTGTGGAAAAACCTCTGAATACTAATACAGTGGAATAATGGTCATATGGTCGATAATCTTAATTCATTTTAGATTGCAGTATCGTATTATGCTATTCACACATTCATTTCTGTACTTCTGTTATTTTACTGACTACATTGCATACCTCCTTATACACTGAAAATAAAATAAAGAAAATTCGAAGTTTAATTTACGTATAAACTCCCAAGAATTGATCTGTAACTGAAGATAAAACGCAACAGTTATATTTTTTATGTTGCTGAAAAAGAACGTTTTGTTTTCTATCAACTAAAAATAAAAAATAAAGTTGAACCATAAGCTTCTAAATAAAAAGTGAGTGCTTCATCGCTAATGCAGATTTGTTGTATTATTATTTTCTTAAAATCAGAAATACTGATCAATCAGGACCCCTATTAAAACAAAATTCCCAATGCATTTTTTAATGACTGGAATTCATTATAAATTTTGCTGAAAAGGAAAGCTGAAGTTGCCTTATTAATAATAATTTTCCTATCAAGAAATATCATCGGTGAAATGAAATATGCTGTAAATAATTCACCATCTAAATTTCAAGGTGTTAACAAATATTTTAAAAAGAAAAATTAATTTTATTATGATCCTGAGGTATGTTTTAGGATGAACTGATGAAATGGATTAATGGACAACATTACTTTTCTACTCAAGTAAATTTCTTTAAACTGGAGCTTTTTTTTTATTTTAATGTAAACATAACAAACAGTTCACTCTTACGAAAATCTTCTCACTCCTCACAAAAACTAAAAAAAAAAAAAAAGATCATGGACAGCCTCTACGTTGTAACCCAGTACTCTTTCAAATCACTTTCAGTTTCGTGGAAGCAGAATTTCAGAGGTCAGGGCTATTTCGTTGTGACTATTTCCCCAAATATGTTCGAACTATTTCTTAAATGGTATTCGTTCTACAACTGATTGATTAAAATAAAAGAATAAAAATAGAAATGAATTCGAACGATTAATAGTTGGAAAAAGGAAAAAGAAAGCGACAATAAGCAAAGTAACTTTTCCATTTGACGCGTAAATGATTTTTTTTTGGGAGGGGGCGGGGGGCGTGATTTGCACCAACTGACAAATCATGGTTGATTGATCCCGTATTTTTCAAATCATGGTTGATTCCCTGATTTGCTTCCAGAGACCGTATTTTTCAAATCATGGTTGATTCCCTGATTTGCTTCCAGAGACCGTATTTTTCAAAATGGAAGATACAAAAATGCAGAAAACAGATTTCAACTGTTGTTCTACAACACATTACAACTAATTTTGGACGAAAAATTTTCTGTCTGCCTTCGACATTTGGCTAAAGTTAGTCTTATCTTTATTAATTTCGTAAAAACTTAAAATACTGGTGGTGCCTGACCACTGCAACGTGCCTTACGTTCTTGAGATACTTTCAAATTTTTGTAACTTAAGTGCAAAACTGCATGATCAAAATTTTCACAATTTGCCAGGCATATGAATAGTTGAGGGTTCCAAAGAGAGAAAGAGAGAGAGAGAGAGAGAGAGAGAGAGAGAGAGAGAGAGAGAGAGAGAGAGAGAGAAATGTTAGGCTCCTGCTAGGCAAACTTAAGCACTTCAATATTGTGTGTCTGTATATATCCATACACAAACAAACAAAAACAAACTATATATATATATATATATATATATATATATATATATATATATATATATATATGTGTGTGTGTGTGTGTGTGTGTGTGTAATTTTTTTTCACAGACATTATTCTGCAAAAATTGGCAATGCGGATCTCTGAAATTTTGATTTATCCCATAATATGGAATTCATTTATGAATAATAATAATAATAATAATAATAATAATAATAATAATAATAATAATAATAATAATAATGACCAAAATACATCCGTTGAGTTAAACGCCACTCAAATAAAGTACCGTTTGCTTTTTGACATTTCGCGACCGGACATTTTGAGCGCGACCCGCGACCCTTTCCAAAAGGTCATAAGCCAAATGACTGAACTTTAACAGATCCTCCAATACAAAGGACTATCGGGGATCCACTGGATAATATCCTGGCCTTTTTGTACTGCAGAACCTATTTTGTTTCTTTTAAACCAGTAAAAGCTGATAAAATCATCCATCTTTTCCTGTCCAAGTTCTATGGGAAAAGGTATTAATATCATAACAATAAATTCTACTGCGAGAATATGATGACAAGGTTAGCAGCATTTCTTACTTTAATGGTTTGCATAAAACACAAAAGGACTTAAAAAAATTCGATTAATTTCCTTCGTCAAATGTCGCAATCTTTAAAGAAAAAAAATATAATCACACCCAATCTGTGAATTCGAAGATATTGATGCAAGTCCGTCACTTTCATGGCTGCGATAATAGATCAAACTTTCCGACATAGTGACTGTTAGACAATGCGTGTTCTATCAGAATAAATTACATTCGTAAAAAGTATTAACAAGCAACGGTGATACGAAAAACGATTATCATTATCCTTTCCTTAAATTTCTTACAATGGTCTTAGTCTTGTCAGTCAAAAAAATCACCCTGCAAATAGGAGCTATTTACCAACGATTAGTCAGCGAACAATTAATGACTGTTATTTAATTCATTTTTTTAAAATCGCCTATAGGTTTTTAGGGATTCAGGGAGGTGTTTATCAAATATAAAGTTTTATGTTTAGCATCTAACGAGTGATTTCTATGGAGGGCTAACCAAGAGGAGCAAAACTTGCTTGGTCATAAGTACTTGAACAGGAAATATAAAAAAATAAATGTTAATTTCTTTGTCTGCTCAGGTGCGGGCGATTTTTTTCTCTTGAACTGTTGGATGACAAGCAACTATAAATGTTAAAGCTTAAGCTTTAAAGATAATAAGGTAGTCGTCAGTATGTAAAGGATTTCTGAAGAAGGTTGACATATTCATAGAGTAGACGAAGGAAGCGCCATGCCTATCTCCCGAAATTCCCAAGACAGACTCAAGGCTGTTGACAGATGCTTCACCCTCACGTCCACAAAATGAACACACTAGATGTCTTCAAGCATTTTATTGTCATCAATTGTGGCTATGCCTGAATCTCCATCCATTTGTATCTGGTATCAGAGAATACAGAGCAGCTATTTTCAATATTTCCTATACTCCCATGATGATGTGAACATGTTCCGAAACGAAAAAGTCCACAAATATATATATATATATATATATATATATATATATATATATATATATATATATATATATATATATATATACACATACACACACACACACACACACACACACAACAGAAGATTAGCCATTTGTAACATATTAAAGAGGTAAAAGTATGAAGGGTGAAAATGCGAAAGTAAACGAAGTTTGCAAAAATAAGGTAACTAGGAATGCCCTGAACATACCGACTTGATATACGTGAAAAACGAAATGATGAGGCATAATGTTTGTAAATTACATAACGTAGAATATAAACAGACCGACGAATTGAGGAGGAAGGAAACGTTATAAAATGCAAGCAGTGATATGCACACTTGTATAAAAGCAACGAACACACACACACACTCTGCATGTACACAACCACACAAAGCTACCATAATACGACAAAGGACAGCATCGAAAAAGACAGAGAAGAAGGGAGTAAAAGAAAAGGATAAAGAAGATAAACATACCACATGGAGAGAGAGAGAGAGAGAGAGAGAGAGAGAGAGAGAGAGAGAGAGAGAGAGAGAGAGAGAGAGAGAAATAACCAAACATGACCGAGAGTTTGAGGACTGTACTGGTCAATAATTGTCTGCAACTTCCCAGTTCAACATCTGTGGCTTCCTCTGCAGAGAACGACAGAACGAGAGAGAGAGAGGCAGGCAGCGGGAGCGAGAGAGATTTTACCGACGGACGAGTGCCGTGCCTTCTGCATGATAGGGTTGTTCTGTGGTCGCCGATCCAGTTCCCTTATTAAGAGAAAGAGCCTCTACATGGGAGCTCGCTCCTTTCTAGATTTAATGAGGTCAGAGAAGCTGCCTTCGCGTAGAAGTTAATGGGGGACAACGCAAGCAACCGCCTGATTTATGTAGTTGTTGGTTATGTTGCAAAGTGGCGCAATGCATCAGGTTGCAGGAGGATAAAATGGTCAAATAATTTGCATATGTGTTCGACTCCTATTTTAAGGAAATTAGGTTTTGCAGATGTCGACCGTAAAGTTTATTTTAGAAATCTTCCACAATAGCTCATATTTATTTTTCTTTCAGAAATGCATTCTTCGATATCAACAAGTTGTATTGTAATTTGGAGAAAACCTAAATCAGAAATTTCTTGTTCACCCGGTAAAATTGAGATATAATAATAATAATAATAATAATAATAATAATAATAATAATAATAATAATAATAATAATAATAATAATAATAATAATATAATAATAATTTTGATTTTGTTGGTTTCCGTCTCACAAAAATGACAACAAATAATATCAACCTAAATATTTTTTAAATTTTCATGTACTTTATATATATAATAAATAAATTTAAATCACTTCTCTGCGCCAACCACTATGCTAACAATTCCCAATAATTTCCTTATCTGATGCTCAGTCCACATTAAACGCATACCAATCAGGAAAACCTGTCTCATTCGCTCTGTAAAACAACACGCAGAAGCAACACAGCAATTTCTCAGGATTTTTTGCCGTCTTGATTTCATGGCACTTACTTCACACATTGCAATAAATGTCTCAGGCACACGTCGCTTTCTTCAAAGATCATGAAATCATACGACCGGAATTATACTTTAACCATTTCCCTTCTTAATCGCACTACGCCTAGGGAGACATATAATTAGTCCTGCAGATACTGCCGCTTTAATTCAATTTGCATACTATCCGAAGAGCTGCCATCCACTTCCTTCTCTTCGGATTTCCCTCTTTTTTTTATAGTCCCCAGAAGCACACAATTTTATTCTTTATTTAATACGTTATAATTAATAGTGTCAAGACTTCAGACATTCAGTGCAACCACAGTGGCTCAATTTATTTTGTATTAGTTCTTTATTAATATCACTTTTGCTGTCTCAAAGCATCATCAACGTGCGAAGCTCGTCGCCAATGTGGAATATGCATTTGGAAGACAACGATCTTGCATTCAATATTCATGATTTCATAATATATTAAGAACGCTGTAATGAAAATTGCTTCAAAGGCAAACACAAAATTCATTGAACAGATACCAATTCAGCCAACGTACAGCAGAATTAGCTACCCACTCATAATTTCACAATAAAATATTGTTTGTGAAGACATTTTACATAAGTAGTTGATGATTAGGTTTTTAAATGCTTCCTTCACTTTCCAAAAGAGTCCTACTCCCTCCTTATCCATTAAATCACTTTCACCTTGTAAGTACTCCTAATGTAATGAAGCAATAAACCTCCCGTCTACTTAATGCAGTTCACGCATCGCACCCTTATGAAATCTAAATTATCCTTACGAGACTTCCGTATAGCAGCATCTCAAATTTCTTTTCATCACATCACATTAATGTTGCATTTTCATTATTAAGATCATTACTGCCATTCAAGATGAACGTATGAAACATACCAAATTACCAAGACCTTGCATATCACGTTTCCACAGAACGGGATGCTGATTGGGAAACAGAATAAAGCAATGATTATTGATAATTTAATAATTGAATACATTAAATATGAAAAGGTAATTGTATCTGAATGTACTTTCAAGCAAAAGAACTTAAAACCAACACTTTACATGGGCAAAGTACAAATGCAATGATAGCCAAAGTTGATCTTAATAATAGCCTTCAAACAAATAATACCAGAGTTATAATAATCAATTTAAAAACATAACTAAAAGGATGAGGGGAGTCAGGCCTACTTAAGGCCTCTCTCTCTCTCTCTCTCTCTCTCTCTTCTGATGATTCGTTTCTAATAGTTTTCCCTTCGATTTCGGAACAATTTAGTTTCCAGGCTTTTTATACTTCAATTACTTAAACAGTTTCAAAGTACTTTCATGTTTCGAATAATATTTATTTTCAAAATTTGTCCTTTTTGTTTCGAAGGCATTTATTTTTTATTGTTCTTCCTGCAATTAGTAAGAAAATTTTTGTATTTTTCACCACTGATTATTCATGATAGATTTGTTTGAAGGATTTCTAATTACCGTGAATATGCAGTTTTTCATTGCTATTTTCACCGATCTTTATGACTCTGTAATTTTTTTTTTTTTTTTGGAATTTTTTCAATCTGATTTGTTTTTAAAACTTTTTCGTCTGATTCCTTGGAACGTTTGCTTTCTGGGAACTGATTTTTCCACAGCCCCTCCTTCGACTGTTGAGAACAGATTTGTGTTTGGTATTTTCTCACGAGTGGGAATAACAGTTCCATCTCCCAGCTACTCTTTTGATTGTTACGTTTGGTCTCGTAGCTTATAATTTCTTTCTCCATTATTCCAGAAAAATTTTTTTTTTACCATTTTTAGCAGTAAAACCATCATATTTAGTTACTCAAACACATACCCTTGGTAGTATATCTAGGAGGTACAAGCGAATACTTTATTTTTTTGCTTCTTTAATCATGCTTTCTTATTCTGAAGTTAAGCAACCATAGCAAAACTGGGGGTTCTCGCCCTGATTGTTCCGAGAGAGAGAGAGAGAGAGAGAGAGAGAGAGAGAGAGAGAGAGAGAGAGAGAGAGAGAGAGAGAGAGCAGAATAGTTAAGATGGTATGGGTGAGTCAAATCCCACACTTCACAGTATATCTTACAAATGTTTTTCACAGTCCAGTGCTCGGTGTGGAAGACGTTAAACCACAGCATTTGTCGGCTTTTCGTCTCTGGAGGAGTTTCTGCATTCGTGAGTATATCGTCGTCTTACAGATCCTGCCTGACAACACTCAATAAATCTCTCAATATGAGGCCCTCTTGGTCTTCCTTATGTGACCGAGTCTACATGAGGTTGCGTTTGAATGGCAGAGTGTTTCTGCCGTTAGTTCTGTCTGTACTTCTTCTTTTGTTTCTGTAACAGTATTGTCTTTATAGCTTAAGATAAAAAAGATGATGGTTCTGATAATTAATAATTTAGATAACTGAGATAGCAAGCGTGATTCAGTTAGTTAACTTCAATATAAAGTAAGGGACAACTGAATTTTAAATCGTATTTTCACTGCTGCCAAATCAGAATGAACGAAAAGTTTCGTTAAAGGACAGAAACGCTCAAATTTCGTAATCGACATGATACAAGTTAGGTCAATGAAAATTTTAAGCAAAGTATGCAAAACGCCCTTTACGTAAATACGAATATCATCAGAGCCTTCAACACCATGCGATGCAAGGGACCTCTGTGAAATTCCGGCATTCATGTCTTTCGCTTTCACTTCCGTAAATCTAAACCCTCCTCCAGTTTCCTTCCCGTTTTACTGCTCTCATCAACTAGGTCAAGTCTTCAAATTATTCTGGTGCCTATTGGAGCCCAGCTGACACCATCACGTAGTATTTTCCTTGGATTTTGTGAAGTAAATTTGAAACATCTCATTCTTATATATGTATACATACATATACGCACACACACACATATATATATATATTATTTGTTTTTATGCTGATAAGATTTGCTGACGATATTCTGGATTCATGAATTTGCTTATAAGGGAAAATACCCGTAAATAAGCATTTATAATCCTTCTTCTTAAATAGTGCTGAAAAAGCATGCATAGAAGAGCAAGAAAACATAATGATCACTGATGATGAAACAGTTATCATTTCAGTATCGTACCTTCCAAATTGCTTCGTGGAGGGCAAAATATTCGACAATGGCTTTGTGGAAAACCTACCGGCAAACACAGGAAAGAAAGTTCAGGAGATGGCAGTCAACACGAAGATGAAAGAATAGAATAAACATGGTTAGAAAGTTTCGGAAATCTGACCTCGAAGGAAAAGCAGTAAACACTAGAAGAAATTTCCGAAAAATAATAGTTGTAAAGGAAAAACAACAGAATGAACACGGCAAGACAGCTTCAGAGACGATAGTGTTTCTGTAGAAAAATAAAGAATTGGAATAAAAAGCACGCAGCAATCATTTCAATGTGAATCATTTAATGAGATGTGCTATTCTAAGGGACGCATTGTCAGAGTACGAAAGTCGCAATCTCATATTTCACTTGACCCCACGTATACAGTTACGGACATGTGGAGAGGTATTGTATTAAAACTGCCAAACTGCACATGTTTAACGAATAAAAAATTAATGTTGCAGGACAAGCGAAAAATTCAAAGGAAAGCTAAGAAGGTGCCACGAAAGTTGTCATTCATGAAGATATGACACGAAGAAAAAAAGCTGACAAAAAAAAAAGTTGACCAAAAAAAAAAAGAGGAAAGGCAAGTAAGATTTCTGCGCACTTCTATAAGTCGTAAAATTGTTCTCGCTCAGGTTTTGATGCATTTGATGCGTGAGCAAGCATGGCGAGCAACTGACTTTCTTCATCAATGAGGACTGGGGACAAGTTATATAAAAATTGAAGATGAAAATAAGCATAAGTGGATTCGGTGTACAATACTGATAATGCAGAAAAATAAAACTGTAAAAAGAGTACTTGGATGTATTTATTTAAGGGAGTCCCATAGAAAGATAAAGGAGACATTTCATAAGGAAAACATAAAATAAATATTTATTGAGAACTGCCATTGTGATCTCAACATGAAAACCTGTATTTACTGCATGGTACAGATTCCTTCTACGAAGAGATACAAATAATAATATGACTGAGAAATTATGATTGAAGCTTCAGCGTCCAACAAAATTAATAATTTCATCTGTCTGCTTTGGTAATCATTTATATTTAAACTAGAAGATGCAGGCGAGTGTGAAATAGAATATAATCCGCTTTCTAGAGATGTCCTGAAGACTTGTTATTTAAGAAACAATGAACGAACTCAAGAGACTAAGAAAAATAAGGTAGTCAAGATGGGTCACAAAAGCACATCTCGGATATACCATGAAGGCCCAGGATGCCAACTTTTTCGCCTGTAGCATTTAAGATTACAAAGTCGCAAACTATAATCGTGATAAAAAAAAAAGGTAACTTGGACAACAAGGGTGAATCAGAGTAAAATAATAAAACATAAATTTTAATGCTCTTTGGAAGTTGCCAAGATAAACTATGAAGCACAAATTAAATATGCCAACCTCACTCTGAACAGAGAAACAGGATATTAGTTTATATGGCGTTACATGCATGCGCAAACACAAACACGCGCAAGCAATGTGTATATGTATGTATGTATATATATATATATATATATATATATATATATATATATATATATATATATATATATATATATATATATATATATATGTGTGTGTGTGTGTGTGTGTGTGTGTGTGTGTGTGTCTGTATGTATGTATGTATGTATATATATATATATATATATATATATATATATATATATATATATATATATATATATATATATATATATATATATATATATATATATATATATATATATATATATGTATATATATCTGTATATATCTAGTAAAGTAACTCAGAGCCAAAAATTGACACAGTTTCTATCTGGGAGCATGCAACAGGAAAAGTAGATCTATATTTCCAAGTGCCTGGGACAGTGCTATGTCCAAAATCAATAGGGTCGTACCATTGACATGAGATGTGTCCCCACAAAGTCTGAAGCTCAACAATCGTTTGAGCATAAAAAATTAAAATGGCTAACTTAAAATATAGAAGAAAGTTTATGGATTCCTAAATGACATCGCAGTAATGGTATATGTCCGAAAAGTACTGTAATTTTCTTCAAAAGACAGATATCATAAATATATATATATATATATATATATATATATATATATATATATATATATATATATATATATATATATATATATATATATATATATATATATATAACTGAACACCTCCACAGAGTTCCTTTATAATGGAAACTTGGTGGTAACAGGAATGAAGTTTACTTTTGCTTGTGCACAGGCATATGTTTAAAAGAAGGGAAAAGATGGAATGGCTTTACTGGTGAGAAACAGAAGCTGTTGCATTACTGCATTATTGTAAGAGATAGATAAACAGAGAAAGAGAGGGAGGGGCGGTATAACCGTGACAAAATTAGCTTTCTATATGCATCATGTACAAGAAACAAACATCGTTGCCCCAGTGGCAAAGACTTAATGGAAGTAAAAAAAAAATTGAGGAAACGGTGGCCACAGATAAAGTTGGATAGAGAAAACAATAATTCATAAATAAACCAGATATTTCCATTCACAAAAATCATACAATGAAAATAAAACAAGTAACGTGCGGTTTTCATCAGACATGGCATCATTCCACTTCATAAGACAACCAAAACAAACCGATAAGTGACATGCACTTATTAAGATAGATGACTTCTTTTCTTTTTTCTTTTATTAAGACTGACAAGGCAGAGAGCATGAATGAAAGATTATGGTTTATCATGAAAGCTACTTTGTTATCTTAGCTATCTAGAGATCCTTCCTTGGAGAGGTCTGGTGAAATTTAATTCATCTTTTCCTCAACAGCGGATATTAGTGACTCGAGAGAAAAACGTTTGGCAAGAGCGCAAGATGAGAATAGAAGTCATTTTCTTCTCTTTCTCTCCTTTCCTCATTGTCGCGTGAATTGTCACTCTCTTCATAGCTGTGCTCATATTCAAGCATAAACTTTTAGTGTCCCGAATTTCATCCTCGCTTTAGAGGAGGATGGAGACTAAAATGATAAGAAAGCGCTAGGAAAATCTGCATGCTATTCTTATGAGCTAAGTATGAATGCACCTGTCAAGGATGATTTGTTCTAGATATAAAGAGGTGTGTAAAAATCGTAGATTATGTAAGGTCCATTTGGTTAAATTTGTTGAAATAATTACGTTCACCATATATAACTGCATACATACCACATTCACACACACACATATCAATATGTATATATATATATATATATATATATATATATATATATATATATATATATATATATATATATATATATATATATATATATATATATATATATATATATATATAAATGTGTGTGTATGTATATATATATATATATATATATATATATATATATATATATATATATATATATATATATATATATATATATATATATATATATATATATATATATATATATTTCATGAATGTGTGCATGTGTATTCTATAAAAATATTCAAACCTCTATTATAAATCGAGCCATATGAAACATACTTTTTCTTGTGTAAATAGTTTAAGCGTGGCACGACAGTTACTCTCTCTCTCTCCCGCGAAATGGAGTTCTTTCAGTTCGTATTCTAGTGCATGGGTCGTCAGCGACCATCCCTCGGATCCCAGGGCGTTGTCCCTTTGGGGTTCCTACTGACAACGCCCCAGTTCCTCCTGACAACGCCCTAGGACCTGGCGGAGACGTTAACAATATCAACACGGAAGCATTTTTTTACTAACCTCTTTTGTTGCCTAAAATACATTACCATCGACCTATACCTTCACTCAAAAGGAAACCATGAACACCCAAACCAAAATTATATAACTCACCTGACTCGATGTTTTTGAAGCGATTTCCTCATAATTTCCTGGCAGGAGGAGAAGGGCACTCGAAGCCTCTGCAACATAAAACGATACACTGCATTGTGCGATTCCACAGTTAGTAGTAAATCAGTAAATAAAAAACTGCATTTCTGAAAAAAAATTATAATTACATGGACTAAACGATGATAGACTTTGGTACCAAGAAACTTCGTGGTAAATATAAAAGTAAACATACACTGAATGCCAAAAAGACCAAAGAATGATGGGATCCATCACAAAATGCGTACTTCCCACGCCAACGCTTTGGAAAACTAATCTTAAAAGAGCCTTTGAGCTGTTGTGGTACATCAGCTCATAGATAAAACAATTTTATTGTGCCCTGAAATCACATACAAAATTTTCATGAAATTTCAAGGCATTTTTTTCGCTCTCTCACCTCTGTTCAAAATTCAACTGATAATTTTACCTCCTAATGTACTTATATCATATAAAAAAGAAAAATATATGTTGCGAAGATCTCCTGGAGGCCATGTTATCTAGGAAGTATATCTTTCTCTAATCATCCATATATGCGCAAGTGTAATCATAATTTAATGGAATTGCTCGTACATTACCACTGTTGTGCATATTCCTGCAAGTACAGATTTATAATATATATATATATATATATATATATATATATATATATATATATATATATATATATATATATATATATATATATATATATATATATATATGAAACACATACACAAACGCACATAATATATATATATATATATATATATATATATATATATATATATATATATATATATATATATATATATATATAAACAGCTACTGACACGGTCATCTTCATGGTTCCTTTCAAGCACATCCATTTATCCAGTGCATTCTACATATTCCTGTCCTTCTCCTTCCTAACACCTGAGAATTATACACTGTTTTTCACCAATATATTCTTCGACATGACTCAACTATTTAAATACATTTTTATCCCTCCTCTCACCCACACTGATCTCTTTACTCACCCTTTTTCATCCTTTAAATTCTTCTTACGTCACCTGTACTAGTATTTTTTATCTTTTTTTTTTTGGGGGGAGAGATTTTAAGTCTTTAAGGTTAGAGCATTCCATTGAACGTCCTTGTCTACTCACACCTAGGCTTGCAGACTATCACTAGGATATCCATGAGGTTAAAGTAACAGATGACCTTAATTAGCACCTCGAATGACCAAAGATTTATTAAGAATAGGTGAGGTGATAAGTCTCTCTTTCGTGTATTCCACTGCATAGCCTTGAACCCGATCCTCGCAAGAGTGTCTTCCATAAGAGTCGCCTCATGAAACTATTTCCCATTAACAAGAGTAGCTGACACCGAGAACGATGCGTGCAGCCCACTTTTCTCTGCCCTCAATTCAATGAGAATCATTAGCAATAGTTTCAGTCTGCCCAGCAGATGTTCCTACTTGTAAAAGTGATCTCACCAATAATTTCTTTGCAGGCCTTACACAGCGGTTTTAGTAGCCAATGAACGTGTCTTACGGCCAAACTAATATCATCAACATATATCTATCAAAAAGGGGACTCTAGACTTGAAGAAAAAAACAGCCACTAAGAGGCACATCAACACCCCTTTTCCATTCACAGCTGGGGCTTCGCTTAACTCCACGCAAGTGTCGTTACCGCCGATGAAAAGTGTGGAACACCTGGCACATGTGGTTCACCTGACTTTCCCGTGAGTCATGTTTCTCCAGGTTCTCAGAATACAGCCTTCATGTGCAGCACCGTGACGCCCAGATGATCTTCAACACTCGAGCTAACGTGAATGAGAGCTTTGAATAATTATGCCACCCATGCAGTTCTCATAAAATACAAACCAGTACATTCCTGCACATCTACTGTACATGTCAGTGCTTGATAGTTACCTGCTCAAATTATCACCCTGTCCTTTCCCATACTTTTTCTTTTTAGTTTCTTTCAAACTAAGTATATACCTTAGCGAGGCGGAAAATTCGGATAACAAGTATGCATTAAGCAGGACAATTTGAGTTGTTTCTGTTGTTTCAATTGAAGATGAGACAAACACAAGCGTTTGATGCATCAATATCGATTTGAAAAATAAGGACTTGTTAAACGCTGTTATAACTAAAATCAAATTACCGCCTGTTAGTCGGCATGGCAATGATATACTGGTAAATTATAAGTTCCAAAGTCTGACAGCCGTCAAAAAACATGTTATTCGCTAAAGTGAATAACGCATCAATTTGGTGAATAACGGGTGCTTTTCGACAGCTGTAACACGCGGTAATTTTATTTTACTTATAACAGCGTTTAACAGTTCCTTATTTTTCAAATCCTTATTAATGCAACAACACTTGTGGTTGTCTAACCTTCAATTGAAACAACAGAAACAAGTCAAAGATCTCTGCAGTTAGTTTAAAAACCAACTGGAAGCCCATAGGTGAGTTTTGTGATGAAAGGCAACAACAAAGTAAGAGATCGATTAAATAATGATGATTAGTTGATCCGTCACTTACTACGTACTAAGGATGTCCCTTGCTTCCCTTTTCCCTTCTCCTCTCAGACGTGATTTAGTTCTTTAGTTAGTCATTAAAAACCTGAAACTTTTAAGATAACTGATACAATAGTTGCTTGTTTGGGTCAGCCACGTCCTTGGTAAATTAGATTTCGCATTTCTTCTCGGTTTTCCGATTCTGTCATTTTTATTCATTACCCACTCGATTTCCCAATTTGTGAAGCGAGTCTGCTGTTGCTCGAGGATTCGTAACAGGGATCTAAAATTTGCTTCAACATGTCCTTAGTATATCTTTCTTAAAACACGTATAATGCCTTGGTAAAATTACGTTATCTGTAAAGAAACATAAATTATCGTTTTCTACACTTATGTGAGCATTCCTGCCTCTTGATATATAAACCCCCAATATACATACTTACATACTGTACACACATACATACATACATATATATATATATATATATATATATATATATATATATATATATATATATATATATATATAAATATATATATATATATATATATATATATATATATATATAAATTATATATATATATATATGTATGTATGTGTGTGTATACAGTATGTATGTATATTGGGGGGTTTATATATCAAGAGGCGGAAAGCTCACATAAGTGTAGAAAATGATAATTTATGTTTCTTTACAGATTAACGTAATTTTACCAAGGCATTATACGTGTTTTAAGAAAGACATACTAAGGACATGTTGAAGCAAATTTTAGATCCCTGTTACGAATCCTCGGACAACAGCAGACTCGCTTCACAAATTGGGAAAGGAGTGGGTAATGAATAAAATGACAGAATCGGAAAACTGATATATATATATATATATATATATATATATATATATATATATATATATATATATATATATATATATATATATATATATATATATATATATACACACACATATATATATATATATATATATATATATATATATATATATATATATATATATATATATATATATATATATATATATATATATATATATATATATATATATATATATATATATATATATACAGTGTGGATGTGTGTGTGTATTCGCAAATGCCAAAACTGAATACAAATATAGTGTAAACAACAACCTATCAGCAAAATGGACAAACCCTCTATAGCATAACATTCTGGGAGAAAAAGATGGCAAAAATAAAATGTTAAAACCCAGGAAAAAAAAGATACAGTTCTTAAGATCACAACAGTTCATTTCATCATCTGCTTTAATGTAACACACTCATGCTATTATATAATACTTTAGGCTGCAATTTAATCTCACTGAGGTCGTGCACGAGAATAATTACTTATAAGAAAAGCGTTCCCTATTATCCATGGCGTGAAAAGAGCTTGAAACGAGTTACTCTTTTTGTGGAGTGTTTTGGCTTTTTCTCTTGCTGTAATTGGCATTATCTATACAAAATCCAAATATCTGTTTTGAAAAAGTTTAAGATTCATGGGCTACAAAAAGCAGTATGGTTATTACAGGGAATATATATAAGATAAGAAAATCTTTCAATTCCCACACTATCACTTTCACTGACCTATTTACTGTTCATCCACGTTATCTGTTTATTACATTTTACTTTAACGCGGGAAAATTTCTTTACTATAATATTTCATTGGTTTAACAATAATCAAGGAACGGAATGGTTGTGATTTCACGTTCATACGTTGCAATCCGAAGGATGAAATTTAGTTACTTTAAGAGAGATTACGTCAATAATAGATAAAAATCAAGAAAACACCAACAGGAAACGTCTGCTTTTCATCATATAAAACCAGACTGAAACCTAATGTATAAAGATTACGGAAACCAAAAAAGGGAAAGAATACGATCTGGTTATTACCCGAGGTTATTGGGATCCTGGAGGAAGAAATCGTGGCGAAAATTCAGGCAGGAGGCCAAGTTGGACTTGTAAAAAAAATATGAGAGGCATCCTTTAACTGAGTAGACATATTACCAATTACTCCTTGCACATTTGATACCGTTAATTGTTAACGTAATTAACATTAAATTCCCTTACCAAAATTATCTCCTTAATTACGTGCTTTCATTTTACTACTTCAGTTGATTCGATTCAATTTTTTTCTTATGTTAGTTTCAGTTGCTTATCTCCCGAATCACTTTATTGCAGATCTTCTCATGAAAGAAGTTCATAAGGCTCTTCAAGTGAAATAAAAATACATGATGTTAATATTTTATCTACAGTTATTAGGACGCTTCGCGAAAATAATTTCAAGAAAAACCGCTGGCGATAAAGTGAGCATTAACAAAAGGGCTTAATAGCCTTTAAGACCACGCAAGCAATATACATCTGAAGAACAGAATTATTCTCATGAAGTTTTTATAAACCAGCATCATATGAAAAAAAAGAAAACCTGAGCTCTTAATGCGTAGTAACCTTCTATCTGTTTGTTGTCATATTTTGTGTATACGGGAATCATTTTGGTTTAGATGACGCAAAAGTAAATTTATATTCTATCTTATTTTTACATTTGTTTATAAAGAAATTTAAGATGAATACAGTATTCTGGTAAAGTATCTTTTTTTTTTTAGCATAGTTTACATGAGAAACGATAAGGATCGCACGGTTACTTATCCAACACTTTCCAAATAAGATGAAATATATGGCTCTTTCAATCCTGTGCTCTTCGACCTCAGAGAGGTTAATATAATAATAATAATAATAATAATAATAATAATAATAATAATAATAATAATAATAATAATAATAATAATAATAGTGAGTTTTTCACGCTAAATATAGGAGTCAAAATGAACTGTATAAACGGAGCAGGAAGAGTTGACAGACTTAGAAAATTGGTAAACTGTCACGAATGGTGAAAAGGAGATTTATCAGTGTGTGTAAGTATCTCGATGTAGTTTGGTATTATTGCGAGAATGGAAGAAGACAGGCTGATCAATAGGGCGTACAATCTGAAACTGTCGGTAGGGAAAAGGAAAGGAAGACCTAGAAGGTTCTGGCTTGAAAAAATTAATTAAACATCATGGAAGCAAGCGCAATGTTGTGTGTAATATTAAGATGAAAGGCACACAATCACATAGCGAGTGCAGCAGTGCCTGCCATTATGTTTTCAAGAATGACCTAATATCGGTAGAGACGACATATGGGTGAAAACAACACCAACAATGACAGCAACAATCATATATTTTTCAAAGATATTTATACAACACTATTACTGTCAAACTAAAGACTTTTCCTAATTTCGGTAAAAATGTGACAAAACAGATTTCTTTAGAGTATTTATCATACCCTACAATACAAGTATAATGCGTTAAGGCTGAAAATAAGACACTATCTTTTTTATATGAGCATTTATGCTCTCCACACTTCCACGCTAGTCAAGGAGAATCTAGTGACATTGAAAACTGAAGTTTATCAACATGTCAGAAAAAATATTTACGACAACTCTCAATTTTATCCATCATTCTTTTCCTCGTTACTTTCGGACCCATTTTTTCTATGCAAAAACATTTTGAGAATGAATGAAAACAAAAGAGAAACAACAATTTCAGCTGCTCTTTTCTTCCTTCCCCTTCTCTGCCGCTTTGCCCGTGCTTGGATTTGATTAGAGGCACCGTAACGAAATTAATATGTCTTGTGAAATTATTTAAAAAGGCAATGTTTTAATTAATACGCAGTGATGAAAGGAAACTAAATGCCGAAAGGCATCTCTTGATCGAAAGCAAGAAAATTAGAAAAGTGAAACACTGGGCTCAGGACCACGTCCGGAGAGCCGCATTGCGGATGAATGTATTGTATTTGTAATAGTCACTTTAACTGGTTCCAGGGAAAATTGCCACTATACAGATATCAAAGCTTTCCACTTGTATCTAAGAAGCAAGATATACGAAATGTTTACATTGGTAAAAGATAAATGTCTGATAAATACTACTTTACGTTAAGTGCAAGAATAATGCAAATAACCTTTAGATGAGATGGAATTATAATTTATTACTGGTGATCTTATTCAAGTCTGGATATATTTAATTTCAGACATGTCACTTTATCGATATTTGATTTCGTGCTGGAAATAAGACCATAAATTCCTTATAGCCTTTTAAATAATTGCTTGTACACTTCAATAATCTTATAAGATGGCTGTACTGTTTCTCATTAACATGGAAATCGTTAATAAAACAAAATAAAAATTCATGACAAGGGATCTCTTAAACTATGGTAATAGGATCATATCTCTTCAGGCAAGTATTTAATTTATATACACCATAAGAAGACTGATTAGTGGTGTCAAATGACCAAGCGAGGAGAAAAAATGAAATTTATATTTTGTATGAACTAGGAAAAGACAACCCAGTGTCTAAACTACTACATACATACGTACATACACATTTATATATATATATATATATATATATATATATATATATATATATATATATATATATATATATATACATTATATATGTGTATATACATATAAGTACATATAAATAAATATAATCAAGGTACTGAAAGCAGCTATTCGGAGCATATAATATGGATAGGAAACATCTCCCAGCTCCTCTACGTTCAGCAAGCGTCAACGTTGCCGTACCCAGGAAGTTTTTGTATATGTATGAGTGGAAGCAATACGCAAAATAAGAAAATTTCCCTATTAAAAACGAAAGCTGCTTCAGGAATACTCAAGCAAAGATGTTTTTAATAGAAAATATAACAAACTATAACTCTTAAAAATGCTTTTATCAATGTTTACTACGTGCACATTAAAAAAGGGAAAGTTGGCCATTGTAAAAAGGACCGAGAGAACAAAATATAGAAAAACTCTGGCGAAAATACTAAATGAAATATACATAAAAAATAACTTTAAAAATTCACAAACAAGCAGAAGCTGAGAAAGTATATACACCCCAAGTTAACATGCAATGACTCAAGCACGAATACCGCCATTGCTTAACGGCCTTCAGTTAGAACCTTCAGAAGACATGGTTTTCCCCACTTGCATTTCTTTAACAGAAGAAAAAATACAGATCTTTTCTGAGATTAACAAAGAAAAAACAAATAAGAAGAGCATGACTTACTTTAGATAGATGTTAACAGCAAAATTGCTGCTTTGGTAACGAGTCCAAGAAGACAAGAAAAATATTTCATATGTCAATGGAAAGAAATCTTTTTCTTGCCGTTGGTGATATGAAACACGTATTTTAAAGCCTGTGTCCTTAAAGCCTGATACAGACACAGAAACAGTGTGTGCTACTTTTGAACCAAGTATTCATGCAAAGTTAATGGCAACGCTCATTCTATAAAGATTAAACTTAAAAAGTAATCGTAACCTTTAAAAAAAATAAGAATTCCAACGTAAATATTATTGAAATAAGAGCAAAAAGAAAAAGACACACGTACAATGAAAGGTGAAAGTTGAAGGAAAAGAATAATATGTTAAAGAAAAAAATTATCTGCCTCAGGAGAGAGCAACTCGGGAGCCATGAAAATTAGTGTCTCAGGTTCTCTGACCTCAATCTAGCCAAAATGAAATCAGGTATTCTCGTGAACTGAATCGTCATTCTGATGTAACTGATGCAAAAAGGAGTATTATATGATGTTTGAAAAAGGGGTATTCTATGATGTTTAAGAGATAGCGCTATAGTATCCAAACCAAAGAACACCACAGGCATTAATGATTTACGGTCAATTACATGATTATGCCAAAGCCAATATTTAGATATCCTTCGTAAGTGTTCAATTTTCGTTTGTTCACAAATGGGGTTTCTACTGTATAATTCACATTTCGATTTTTCCCATGTCTACATGAATAAATTAATTACCGGACTTTAATCAGCCTTATTCAGGAATCAAAGGGAAGCCACGATGTCTACCAAGGATTTCCTGCATTATAGGTTCTTTCAAATTCATTTCACAGAAGTATCCCAAACGGTAGAAGTGAAATCTAGAGATGAATTTGCTGTTGTAACGCGTTTTTTACTTTCATGAAGGTTTGAAAATTTATTTACTTATTTTTTTAAGATGTAGGACTGGAAGGATACAAGGGAGGAAAACGTATTAGCTTTATAAGATTCAAATACTTGAAAAAAATGATAAAATAACAATCAACAATGTGATCATATTTCATGCGCTAGATAATTGATGAAAAAAGATACTGTTCAGCAGGATCTGATCTCGTAAAAAAAACTGGTGACTGAGGAAAAAATTCATCAGTGCAATATAGCTTTAACTCCCATGGTAACTGAATAAAAGCATGGCGTCCTCTGCCAGTTTCCAAACAACCGATTCGATGAACATATTACTCCATATGTCCCGTATATCATAGCCTCAGGAGTTATCGCTCATTCTTTGGAGAGGATTAACAATTTTATCGTTGGTAAGAGTCATGTTCAGTAAAACGCCGAAAGAAGTGGAGACAAGGGCAAGAATTGCAGAATTAGTAAGAATGGATGGACAATTCGCGTATTTTCTCTTGCAGTACACCTTGGCTCTAACGTTGCTTTGAAACTGTCTCACTGTCTCCCACCTGTGCGTTTCCTTCGCAACTATGTCTTATGCAAGTGGTTGCCAATGAAAAGGAGAACCGGGTGGTTGAGGTGATAGTGGTAGTGGTAGTGGAGGAGGAGGAGGAGGAGGAGGAGGAGGAGGGGATGAAGGGGAGGAACTGGAGGTGAGAGTGGAGGCATTCAGTCTTATTCGTGAAAGCCTCTTGGATGTAGGTCACCCGCCAGGAAAGAGAGAGAGAGAGAGAGAGAGGGAGATCTCAAGAGAGAGAGAGATGGTCAGAAGTTGCGAAGAAGACTGAAGAGCACTGAGAGAAAGACCTAAAAAGAATAATAACTTAAGAGGAATATTTCCATCACGAGGGAGGTTATTATGTTCACTGTTGAAAGGGACGGGGTCTAAGAATGGAAATCACTGTTTAGAAGAGAAGTCGAGGACTGAAATGAATTAAGGGGAAAATGCCATTAAACGTTTCATTTCGGATATAAGACAAGACGTTACTAATGAAAATCGATGCTACGTCAAATATTTTGCCGAAAACCATCCGAAACCATAGACAGGTATAAGCAAAATTGTAAGACAATAAAACAATTGTACTGACTTTTATACCGAAGCCAGTTATATGTATTAATAATAAAGAAAAGCAGATGATGCAGGCGATGAAGAGCTCGAAACGATGTACCAAGAAATGCTAATGAAGAAAAGGAAAGGTGAACGTAGGAGTATGGCGCTGCAACATACGAAAACAAACTGTGTTGAGAGTTCCGAAGAAGCCAAAGTGGAATGGGCAGGGTCTAGTTTAACTTGAAGCCGCCGGAGTCGATGATAGGAATGACAATGAAGTGTGAGGATTACGAGAATGAGAACATGCCTTTAGTGATGAAATCTCAAGCAGTACACACGCATATGCATACACCTATCTACTTATCTATCTATCTATCTATCTACATATAGATATATATAATGTATATATTTTATATATATGTGAACATAAACTACAAGACATTCTGTATGTGTAGAAAACCTACAAATCTATAGCAATACATATTTGCTATATTTGATTACTTTCCAACTGAGGCTGCACAACGCTTGAAACAGAGAGATCACAAAAAGAATCTAAATACAACAGCTGATCCTCAGGGTAAAATAACTTTCAGTATTCCTCTACCGCTTTAAAAACTCCATGTGATAATACAGAATTCACATTGATCGCACCTGCTCCTTTATCAAACATTCTTATTCTTTTGAAAAACAAAAATAATGCACTTCTTGATAACAGAATATGCATAAAAACTTAAGGACTGCGGATATCTTCTATTGAACCACAAAATATTACAACGGGAAACCAGATCTCAACTACATACAGGTGCAATTTTGCGCCCTTTATTTTGTTTTTTCACGAGTTTTTTTAACAAAACAAACCAGGGATACAAAACATAATAAAAAATCACCAATTTTGTAGAATTTTTCAAGTAAATTCTTTTGCTTATGATCTTTCCTAAAAAACCCGGTTTCATAATGGAAATCTAGAATACCATGTAAGTTCTGTTACAAAGAAGGAGTCTTGTAGGAGTCACAGAAGTTCAACATGGAATATCTGGTTGATTGGCATATATATATATATATATATATATATATATATATATATATATATATATATATATATATATATATATATATATATATATATATATATATATATATATATATATATATATATATATATATATATATATATATATATATATATATATACATATATATATATATATATACATATATATATAATGTATATATTATAAATGATGACGATTATCTGCACTATTTATTAACATTATAACCTATATATGATATATATACCTATATATATATTTATATATATATATAGAATATATATATATAATGTAATGTGATTAGAGATCCTCTGCTGAAGGGTTAACTGCTCGGCTCACGTTTACTGGGTTCATGGCAGGCTATTGAGCTAGAGGGCTATTACATTTTGATGCCACCCCCTCCAAAGAAGAAAACGTTTACGTATAATATTTCTAGATTTTTCTTAAAACATACTTTCATATGGATATGTCTGCATTGGTATACAGTAAATTCCCAATTTTCACCGAATCCCCCTCTATTTCAGCAAAGCTTTATTATTTTAATAGCCTTAAGTTAAAAAAAATCTTATAAACACAATAAATGAAGCTATTTAAAACCATAAATATCAGTTCTCTCCAGAAACACCTTCACAAAATCAAATTACGCAATATCCTGATGTCCTTAGTTCTTTTTCCTTACCTTCGGGCGAGTCGGTGCTAATGACGCCACACCCCACTGTTTGCGTCATCCTTGTGACGTCATATCCTGGTTGGCCATTGAAGCATCCGCAATGCATCTTTGAACGTCCTTGTCTCAAGGGAGATGACGTAAACAAAGAAAGACCTTCTTTCTCATTTCACGAAATAAGGATAAAACAAGGGTTCAACTACAGGCTCCCATTATTCCATCAACAACGATGGAACGTAAAAGGGAGGAAAAATGAAGAGATGCAACTTTCATACGCTGGAGAACGTGCGTTAGAATACCTTAAGTTCAAGTTTCATAACCTTCAAGTGCTGCAGATTATAAAAGGTCTTACTAATCTTTAGACCAAGACTATTCACTCGCCGATGCTAACTAGCATTACTGACAACATGCAGCGGTCCTCTAGATGTAAAATCTAACTTTTTTACTTAAACGCATCCATTTTTAAAGTAACTCTTTAGGTAATTTTACGATCCCGGTTTAATCATTGCACACAAGGTGATATCAGAAGAAATGATAGCTCAGAGAGAGAGAGAGAGAGAGAGAGAGAGAGAGAGAGAGAGAGAGAAAGAGAGTTGGCACTACACATTAGGTGATGCGAGTATTTTTATCAGTGTGAACTAAAGAGAAAGAATATAAGTCTTTGCAATTATGCATAGTGACAAAAGTCTCTTTAACCACGTTGGTAATGGGGGTGGGAGAGTCCTAACAATTAACAAAATAAGATGATAAAAGTCTGTTGAACGCTGGTTACAAAATCTTACAGTTTGTAAGGGATTCTTTTCTGAACTTTTCCACACCTTATGCCAAGCTTTGGTTAAAACGTAATCTGAACAAGACCCCTCACTGCATTACAAGGTTCAGTGTAATTAAATGAAAGCTGGAGCCGAGAATAATAATCTGAGTCGTTATGTTACTGAAAAGTCCCACTACACAATGAAATGTAATCCTTCTGTTACAGCGCTCGATCAAAAGTGACTTAATACATTCACGAAATTAAGTATCTTTCTCGCATTAAAAATGAAACAGGTAGTGTACAAGCAGCTTTTCTTTTCACAGCATTCTCCAGTATGACAGACGTAAGTAACACGAGGTTTTTATTGCAAATCGGACATAGAGAGAATTTGGCACTGCAATCTTCAGCGTCTTCATCTATTTTCAGCTTCCAGTCTACTTGCTTAATAGTTCACTAGATCCTGCGAGGAGTGGCTTCTTCTCAAGGCCGTGTTATATGGTAGAAGGGGATTGCCTTTCTTGAGTACACATTTTTTTTTTGCAAAATATAAGTAATTATGTCATTTCTTAACGATACTGAATTTATTTCTGGCCTCTATAATACGAAGCATTGCAACCTTAAGTATTCTTCAAAGAGGAGGTGACTCTTTGAATAAGTGGGCATTATCGTTATTAATCTTTATCATTTATGTATAAAATCATAAAATGCCATCAATAAATCAATGGGCATCGCCGCCAAGGTAAGAAAGGAAAAAAGTAGCTTCGCAAATGTTATGCAACTAAAAGAAATATGTCATTTTTGAACAGATTTAGATCATAATCTTGATTACCTAAGTGAAAATTGTTGCTAAATGTGCAAGCATAAAAAAGCGGGTGCGTCAAGAAGAATAATATACGAAGAATATATCGGGTAACAAACAATGCTGAGCGTTAAATGTCGGTATATGAAGAAGATAAGAATATAAGCCTTGCAGAGATGAAAAGTTGAATTAAGTGTTGAAAGACGGCTTGATTTTGTAAGGGGGATGCAACACTACAGGGTGATGAAAAGGATATAGAATCGGGAATGCCTGGTAAGGCGGGGGAGATACAGATCTTGAAAATGTTTCCTCGATAAGCTAGAGGTGTAAGAATGAATGCGATTCAATATTCAGAAATATCAATAATGTATTCAACATGGAGGCGAACGGACCAGTTGATACCCTCCTGTTAAAGAATCTCTGATGGCGGCATGTGATACCGTTATAACGACAGAGAAGGCAATTTCACTCATTTCAATTCTTCAGTTATTTGGTTAGAAATGACAAGTTTTAACAAAAACGCTCCGATGACAATACCGATGAGAAGGGAATCAAGAAATGGAAATATTAGTTATGAACCCAAAGAGGGAGAAAAATCGAACGCGAATTAAATAACGGTTTGTATATCATAAATCGATAGCGTCAGTAAGGGTACACCTTTATTTCATCAGTGACAGTAACGATCGGATTATCAATTATTTGATTCTCATAAAATTAAAAGCGACGTCAGATGCCATTTTCTAAGCGCTCACGGACAAAAGAAATTTCTGATAAAATTATCAAAGCGACTGGTTTTCAAGCCAACATTCTGTACGTGAGTTTTTTTTTTTTTTTTTTTTTTATCTAAGGTCTTATGGGAACAAAACTTTTTCTTATTTTCCCCACAATTGTCCCAGAATGAGGATTTCACAAAAGTGATTTTTTTCTTTTATTGTTCCTTATATTTCCGTAAGCAACTGAAATGGAAAATTATGAAGAAAGCATTATCATTACGTGAAATGGAATTTGGATTTTCAGAAGTGATACCGATGGTTTATGACACTTATTGTATCCTAGTCTTGTGAGCTGGTACTTCATTTGCATGTACCGGAATATTTCTTTTCCTTTCTCGTACTATCCGTGTCTGTCGCAACAAAGAAATGCAGAGTAGAAAATAGTGCCAACGTATACTTCTTACCAATGTCGAATTATTTGACATACAATTTGATGAATTTGATTATCTTGAACATCTAGATCAGTACAACTGCCTGAAAGGGGAAAGGAATGAAAGCCCTCTGTACTGGGCAAAGTGGTCCCTTGACACCTCTATAGATGTAGATGTTGATGACCTACAAAGCGTGTTGCACGAGATACGCAGCTGTTGGGACGCGGGCAAGAAAAGTACAAATGAAAATGACTTTAGAGTCCATAGGCTAATTCTTAATTACCACCGTAAGGACAAAGGAAACGCCACTGTGCATAACCTGGTTAATACGCCAAAAAGGGGATAAGAGATTGTGATGAACCAACAATAACTTTTCTGAAAATTCCATATCCTTAATTCACATAATGTAAATGTTAATTTTTCCATTTCCGCTGCTTACAGAACTTGAAGGAACAGTCACGAAAAAAAAAAAATCATACCCTATGTGAAATCCTTACCTGGGATAATCGTGATATGGGTAGAATAAGGAAGATTTTCTCTAATAATTTCGGTCCATTAAAAAAAAACTAACGTTTAATTAAATAAGCGAACAAAACATTACATGAAAACCAGTCGATTTAGTAATTTAATCTAAAAGTTCTATAGTTGGTAAGCATTCAGAAATTAAATCTGACATCACTCGTAATTTAATACCAGATTTTTTATAAGAAGACAATAATTGATAACACAGCTGTTGCTATCACTGATACAAATCAACGAACTGACGCTATCGAATGTAAAATCAGCGATTACCAGAGTGAAAGTTGGCAGTAAGTCATTCATATCTTGTATAGTGAACTAACAATGGCATGAATTAGGAGCTCGATAACTCAATTGTTCTCATGAATGCTTTACTGGTGAAAGTTCTTCAACAGGATTTCTTCACATCCGTACATGGTTGAAGATCACATTATGTGATATGGAAATGAGTGCACATACTTGTCATAGAGAATGTAATGGGTTCCACTGTCCACATGCATATATGCTTACAGGGTAGTCTGGTTATCATATAAACTTGACTTCAGCAATATGATCTTACCTGAATTAAACTGCAGTAGCTGTGAGAATAACAACATCAACACATATGCTCTCCACAATGCGAAGGTTGTCAATTGTCCCATTAGATTGAAATATGAATCCTTTGAAGTATCAATTCATAGGTGATGGGTATTCGGTTTTAACGGTAGACCTGCAAATAAAACACAAAATAACAAAATCTCAACGGAAAACCTACTGATATTACAATCATATGAGCTTGAATTGAAGATACTTTTTCAGAAAGACACATACTAACCCATAAAAATTACAGAAATGGTATACCTAAGGTAACTACGTAGTGCTTATTATTATTCTTATGCCTGCTGTTTAAAAATTAACGATGGAACTTATATCGATACAAGATACATTTGGATTCTTGTGCACGTGCGCAGAGCAGAGAGAGAGAGAGAGAGAGAGAGAGAGAGAGAGAGAGAGAGAGAGAGAGAGAAATTTTTTTCCTGACTACCATATACAGAAACACAACATAATGTCTACGATTTATCAGTGAATCCAACCATACACCTCCACAACCAATGCGGCATCGTAAAGCAGGGCAATGGTATAGCTTGTGACGGCAGAAGCGTTTCTTTCCCATCTGAAACGGTACACGTGACGTATAATGTGCCAATAGCGTGACTGGGAGGCATGCTTCGTTCAACTGCCAATTGTTAATCGATAGCTAAGCCTCAGAAAGGCCACAATGAATCTCTTGCTTAGACAGGCAACTGTTGCTACTGTTGAGACGAGCAGGCTCTAAAAGACTAGCATGTTAGACTTCTTCCGCTGAGGAGACCTTGAGTATCATTCAGTGGAATTATATAAACGCAAGACAACCACTCGCGAATTCACTTTTAGATTTGATCCAGCTGATATTTCAATCACGAAAGCTTTTACGGGTGTTAAAATCTCACTCTTTCTTTCCATGAATGCCATAGCTTGCAACTCAAATGATGCACATTTGTTTTTCAGGACAATCTTGAATAAATCAAGATCTCCCTTCAAGAATATAAGATGCACACTGGACTTCATTATATTCGTAAATTTATGTAAACAGGCGACTTTACTGTAACCCTCCTTCGAAAAATCGTGAAAATATATTGGATTAAATCAATTTTATCTGTCTGTACTTGCACTGTCTTCTTGTGCATATGTGCTCTAATAATTTTGTTTAAGTCTTTTCCTTTTCTGAATAACTAACATCAACATCGATTAGGATAATGATTTACTTTGACACACCACAAACAAAATGTCTTTTGATGACAAAAATCCACTAATTTTCATACAAGGATTCTTTTACCGGATATATTTCTTTAAAGGTTGCTTAAGAAGCAGACTTCATACAAACGCATATATACCATTAAACCAGTTAAATTTTCATTTTGGAACTTTTCGACTATATTCTG
Source organism: Macrobrachium rosenbergii (assembly GCF_040412425.1). NCBI lineage: Eukaryota > Metazoa > Arthropoda > Malacostraca > Decapoda > Palaemonidae > Macrobrachium > Macrobrachium rosenbergii. Next base: position 44,186,007 of record NC_089754.1, read on the forward strand.
CACTCCATATCTCTCTCTTTGTGCCTCTCTCTATCTCTCTTTCATAACAACCTTCACCTTTTTCCTACACCAGACTCTCCATTATTAGCTTTTTCTCTTGCTCGCCTTGTTCTTTTCTAGTTCTTTTTGGCCGACTCCATCCAATTACTTCCTGATTTAAAGTCATGTCATCCTATATCTCACCATTTAATCAAGCTTGTCTTGCCACTATTACAGCTTGGTTACATTTATTTGAATTATCTCTGAGTAAATAATGAATAAAGTTACAGCTGTCTTACAGATGGTAAAAATGACATGAGATGCTCGTAACTTGTTGACTTGGAAACAAACATTACTGGTAGATCATGCAAAATGATCGCGTTCAGTGGTGTCAACCTATGACATTTATAGAGCATCGGAAGCGTACTACCAAGCTCAAGGACCATTATTTTTAATTTGAAGAGCAACCAAAATTATGTTTTCCACCATTTTTATTTATCTATTAATGCTATAACATTTCGCAATATAAAAGAAACCATCATTATGGCAACGTAATATAAATGAAATCAAAAGGTCTCATGCAATTACTTAGAACTTTCACATTTCTAGTTAAGGCAATTGCTACTCCCGAAATTAATTCATTGTTTTTACCCAAGCGACGAAACTGAAAGCATTATAAGCACCATGAAATATGTCATTGTAATTACCTGAAACGAAACGGCCATATTGCTCCGATATATTATGCCTTGGGAGCTATCCTAAAATGAAGCTTCGAGAAGGTCACGGAATGGCGGTTAGTAAGTCTAATATATATATATATATATGATTATTATCACTTTTGTACGTGATTCATTTATCACACATTACCACAGGTGAAAAATAAGAAACGGGGTGTAGGTCCTGACCGGTTTCGACTTTATTTCCAAGCCATTGACGAAGGACTGATACAGAGTGTGAGAAGTCACAAATATATATACTACAAGAACAGTACTGACGAACATACACAACCGTTAGAGGCTCCATATCCCTATTCAGGCCGGTGTCGAGGTAGGAGTGTCCTTTAAAACTCATTTGGCTAAAAATCACAATAGACTCTCAGGGGACATTGCTGATAAACAGACCATACCCCACCTCAGATCCACACCTGACAGGTGTCATGGAGGCGGAGTTTGGAAACTCATTAACATTACTACCCTCGTACTGTGTTTACAAATATGATAATCCTATTTTCATATATCTCTACTGCCTACCTTAAAGTTTAAACAATTTACAAATTTCTTTTGATATTAAAGGATCAAGTTTATACATCCCTTGACTGATATTCATATTATGGTTGTAACTTTCTTTTATGAAGCTAGATTCAATGATGTTCCTTTCCAGTGCATTATTAGAATATACAATCCTTTTTGCCCCTTCCCAGTTGATAGCATGATTGTTCTCACTAACATGTACAAATATACCACTGTTCCTTGTGCATATCTCACACATTTCTTATGTTGTTCAATTCTTTTTCCAGTGCTTTCCCGGTTTGGCCAATATAAAAGTTGTCACAAGACTTACACGGAATTTTATATACACACCCTTTAATATTGTCTGGGGAGTTCTTGATAAGTACATTTTTCATTGTTGTATTGTTCTTAAATGCGACATTAACACCAAAATTCTTAAGAAGATGAGGGATATCTTTCATACTATTATTATAAGGCAGAACAAGCAAATTTTTTGTGTTGTAAGGTTCTTTCTGGTTTTGATACATAGTCTTTTTGCCGCTTCAAATGCACTGTTTAATACACTATCAGGATATTTCAATTTTTTGCCTGCAATCCTAATCTTATCTATTTCATCATCAATATATTCAGGCTACATACCCGTAATGCTCTTAAAAACATAGATGAAAACACTGACTTTTTAACCTTATTGCTTTGTCCAGAATAGAAATGCACATAGGAAGAAATATTAGTGGGTTTTCTATACACACTATATTTAAACCCACTACTATTTCTTCGTATGAGGACATCCAGAAACGGTAAGCACCCATCATTTTCCATTTCCATCGTGAATTTAATTGATGGTACTAATTGATTTAACTTAGCAAAAAGTTTTTTACATCTTGGTTCCCTGGCCATACACAAATTATGTCGTCAACATACCTAAACCATGTTACATTACGTGGGATTATGTTGTTTAATATCTTCTTTTCAAAAAAGATTTATGGTGGCTATTAATGAACTGAAAAAAGATAAAAATATACACATGACAAAAGCAGATAAATCAGGGGCCCTTGTAATTTTAAATAAAAGTGGATATATAGAAAAAATGCAAAATCTTTTAGGTGATGATAACACATATAAAGAATTAAATAAGAACCCGATAGACAATGTGAATAGTGGTTTCAATAAGAAAGTGAAAAACCTGTTAAAAGGTAACGAAAGCCTTATAAAGAAGTTGTGTGTGACCTCCCCATCGCTACCATACATGTATGGTACAATAAAAACTCACAAAGCAAACTTTCCTGCCAGGCCAATTATTAGTTCAGTTGGTTCCGCATCATACAAGTTAGCGAAGTACTTAGTAGATATTCTCAACCCATTAGTAGGTACCATCTCAAATGCAAATATCAAGAATAATGTGGACCTGATAAATAAACTAAATAGTGTAGAGATTAATAGTGAATCCAGGCTTGTAAGTTTTGATGTTGTATCACTATTCACAAAGGTGCCAATAGATGATCTGATGGCGTTTTTATCTGAATTGTTAGAGAACACACAGCTGGATATCCCATTTTCTAAAAGTACTTTAATTGAACTGATTAAATTATGTGTAAAAGATTGTAAATTTGAATTTAATGGTAAATTTTACTCACAAAATTTTGGTATGGCAATGGGAAACCCTCTATCCCCAGTGTTAAGTAACTTATATATGGAATTTTTTGAAAAGAAGATATTAAACAACATAATCCCACGTAATGTAACATGGTTTAGGTATGTTGACGACATAATTTGTGTATGGCCAGGGAACCAAGATGTAAAAACTTTTTGCTAAGTTAAATCAATTAGTACCATCAATTAAATTCACGATGGAAATGGAAAATGATGGGTGCTTACTGTTTCTGGATGTCCTCATACGAAGAAATAGTAGTGGGTTTAAATATAGTGTGTATAGAAAACCCACTAATATTTCTTCCTATGTGCATTTCTATTCTGGACAAAGCAATAAGGTTAAAAAGTCAGTGTTTTCATCTATGTTTTTAAGAGCATTACGGGTATGTAGCCCTGAATATATTGATGATGAAATAGATAAGATTAGGATTGCAGGCAAAAATTGAAATATCCTGATAGTGTATTAAACAGTGCATTTGAAGGGCAAAAAGACTATGTATCAAAACCAGAAAGAACCTTACAACACAAAAAATTTGCTTGTTCTGCCTTATAATAATAGTATGAAAGATATCCTCATCTTCTTAAGAATTTTGGTGTTAATGTCGCATTTAAGAACAATACAACAATGAAAATGTACTTATCAAGAACTCCCCAGACAATATTAAAGGGTGTGTATATAAAATTCCGTGTAAGTCTTGTGACAACTTTTATATTGGCCAAACCGGGAAAGCACTGGAAAAAAGAATTGAACAACATAAGAAATGTGTGAGATATGCACAAGGGAACAGTGGTATATTTGTACATGTTAGTGAGAACAATCATGCTATCAACTGGGAAGGGGCAAAAAGGATTGTATATTCTAATAATGCACTGGAAAGGAACATCATTGAATCTAGCTTCATAAAAGAAAGTTACAACCATAATATGAATATCAGTCAAGGGATGTATAAACTTGATCCTTTAATATCAAAAGAAATTTGTAAATTGTTTAAACTTTAAGGTAGGCAGTAGAGATATATGAAAATAGGATTATCATATTTGTAAACACAGTACGAGGGTAGTAATGTTAATGAGTTTCCAAACTCTGCCTCCATGACACCTGTCAGGTGTGGATCTGAGGTGGGGTATGGTCTGTTTATCAGCAATGTCCCCTGAGAGTCTATTGTGATTTTTAGCCAAATGAGTTTTAAAGGACACTCCCTACCTCGACACCGGCCTGAATAGGGATATGGAGCCTCTAACGGTTGTGTATGTTCGTCAGTACTGTTCTTGTAGTATATATATTTGTGACTTCTCACACTCTGTATCAGTCCTTCGTCAATGGCTTGAAATAAAGTCGAAACCGGTCAGACCTACACCCTGTTTCTTATTTTTCACCTGTGGTAATGTGTGATATATATATATATATATATATATATATATATATATATATATATATATATATATATATATATATAAAATATATTACATAAAAATTTCTGTTTATGTATTTATATTGTCTTTTAACCAACAACGGATACTACCACATTCATACTTCAACTTCTGAATTATAATGGAAGCTGCCTATACACGAAACTGAAACATCACTAGTATCTTCATAAACCTATTCATGCACTGTCCCATTCACCTCTTTCTTCCCTGTACGCCAACAATTCTTAGACAATACGGTCTTTCTTTTCCAATGTATCTTTCAAACCCTGTATACCATGCTTTCTGTATCTGAGTCTTCTTTTTCTTCTTAACAATTCCGAATTATACATCTTTCTCACCAACTTATTGTCTTTCATTCTTTCCGTATGACCAAGGTATCTTGAAACTCTTGTTCATTTTGTCCCCATGCTAACCCTTTCACAGTTATCTCTACTTATTTCTACGCTTGTTCTACTTTCAATTCCTCTTACCCTACATTATATTATATATATATATATATATATATATATATATATATATATATATATATATATATATATATATATATATACACACACAAAATTCTGAAGGTAGATTAGACCATGAGGTCAATCCTTGAGTGTAAAAAATCTTGGGTATTCAAGTTACGATTATTCGTCTCATTTTCCCTCTATAACGTGTCGAGACTGAATCTAAGGTTAGTAAAATCCCTTTATTTCTTATCAATATACATATCCATTATCCCATCTCTTCCCCCATTCATCCATATCTTCATTTCCTTAAATGTGACGGACAAACAATGCTCGATCGGTCGATAACATCTTTAATTTCCTTTTCTATTGTTTCCTTGAATATAAGAAAGTTAAACACAAATAACATTTTGTTCTATTCATCGTGATAGTTAACATAAAAGGAAGAAATACGCATAATAAGCGTTAGATTTCGGTAGGGTTGACATGGCTAATGGAAAGTACATCGTAAAGGAAGAATGAAAAAAAAATAAAAGAACACAGAAGTACCGCCAAGACTCACCAAAAAGGTATACGCATGACTATCTTGTCTCGCGTATTTAGAAAAAAAGCAAAAGTTCGATAGCAACAAGAAGAAAATGAAAAATCAAGATATAGTCAGGGGAATGGATTTTGATGAACCAGTAACTGAACGTATAAGACAAAATCTATACAAAAATCTCAAGCTGAACTGTCAAATGGTAAGGAGTGTTACGAAATTGAAAGCACTGATTGCACTTTTTTTATGCGGACGGTGACAGCCAAGGTAACCGATTTCGTTTTATCGACTGCTTTGGCTCGTCGGTACATCAGCCTTTTAAGATGCTTATTGCCAGAAACTTTGAAAGGTATATTAGTGAAATACTTACTAACATATCAGTTTAAAAAATGCTATTACATTTATAGTCATGCTTCTCTTTGACAGTTAAGCACGACACCAACCTATAAGTGCTGCGGAATGGCAAAAATGGTCAAACGTACAGTACGGTGCCCGAAGCTTTTAAGGATAAGGACGATTCAGTTTTGTGAAAAATTTACCCTATCGTGCCCCTTTTGACCATAAATTAACTAGGTACCTAGTGTTCAGCTGACTGTGTTAGATCGCAGTCAAGGTAAAAGAGAAGTGGAAAAGAGATTGCTAAGACCGGAAGGTTAACGTTATCCAGAGTCACTGCTATATACATAAAACACACATATATACATATACATATATAAAAACATATATATACATACTGTATATATATAAATTAATATATAAAATATACATACATATAAATATATATATATATATATATATATATGAATATATATATATATATATATATATATATATATATATATATATATATATATATATATATGTGTGTGTGTGTGTGTGTGTAAAATCTGCTATGATACGACTGCCTACTCCAGGTCACGGGTGTATGACCTGGATGTCTTGAAAGTAGCACTGGTGCTATAAAATGGCGGAAGGCCCACTGCCTGAGAGCGCCCTCCAGCCAGTTTGGAGAGTTTAACTTTCGACATCCTACATCCCATCTGGTTAACGTTACTGGTTACAGTGCTAATATTTAGTGATCGTGTCTTTGCTGGTATCATCATGTTTGGAGAGACTGTGATAAATTACAGAATTTAGGAGTTGTAAGAATGACTTGAGACATAAATAACAAGTGCCTTTTTAATTTTGGACCAAGGAGTCTCTGCATATATACATATTTACAAAATACACATTTGAAGTAATTTACTTATAATGAGCTATGAGCCTGTGAGCTACATGAAGACTGATCACTTTAACGCCGAATCCTACGCTCGATAATTTACGTCCAATTCAATATTAACAGAATTAAATAGATGCTGAACAGTATAAAACATGTGTTAAAAATCAGAAATTCTTAAAGAGAGATTTTCTAACCTGCTGCTGAATCTGTACACTTTAAATGATAGACTGAATTTCAGGTAAGTCAGTTCTTTAAGCAAGAAACTTTTACGATGAAATGACAAGAATATATATATATATATATATATATATATATATATATATATATATATATATATATATATATATATATATATATATATATATAATATATATATATAAATATATATATATATATACACAAGTAAACATACATACATATACTTATGTATATATACATATATAAAATTTATATGGGTGCCACTATATCCGACTGGTCAAATCGACTGTTTATCGTTGATTCTATACCAAAGGCCACGTTCGAAACCTGGCCTGGGGAGAAGCCTCATCAATATTTGTAGCTTAATATTTGTGAATATAAAGACAGGTACAAATGCATGTGACAAAAATTAGACCCACACACACACACATATGTTATATATATATATATATATATATATATATATATATATATATATATATATATATATATATATATATATATATATATATATATATATATATATATATATATATATATATATATATATATATATATATGTGTGTGTGTGTATGTATGTATGTATGTATGTATGTATGTATGTACGTGTGCATGAATGTATGTATGCATGTATATATATATACATATAGTTGTGTGTGTGTGAGCGTGTGTGTGTGTATTTATGATGATAATAAAGTCTTCCCGCCTTTGAATGAAACAGAATAAGTCTAGGCCACATCCAATTTGACATTTAGCATCACCCCTGACCTTAAGCAGATAAGTGAAAATACGTCTGGACGCTAAACTACGGGACTGAGTCTAGAAAGATTTTGCGCTAATAACAAGTCAACCAGAATAAGCAAAATCCATTTGCAAAAGAGAAAAACGTTCAGAGGTTTCTAAGGATAATAAAGAACTAAATATTAGATTGTAAGATATAAAGATAAAATATAGTAACACATTAAATCATATTTGTAATCAATTAGCAAAAAGAACAAACTTCTGAAAAAAAATTACTTTTAATGAGAATGATATAAAGAAAGAAAATACACACCTTGACACATAAAAAGGTTGTTGTTCTAAAGATAATTTATAGTAAAAGAGCAAAATCAATAAATACCCAATCAGAACAATGACATTTACAGATTACATTAGGTGTATATTTTTTTTGCTTATCTTAGTCGTCAAGGACACAAACGCTTGTGCCAGTGTATGACTGAGTTTAATTTGCAACAGTTTATCGACAATATCTTTCGCCGAATAAAGGAAAGGGCCAATAATATCTGGTAAAGCTAGTGAACTACAAAGAGCCATATTACAATAAACAATCGTATACGGGGATGCTTTTATTTGAACTTTAAGAATTCATGTTAAAAATTTTAACAACCCTACCTTGCAACAAACTTTAGTCATTTGGTGCTAACTGGAAGAGGTCATAATAACGTCCGACAGTAGAAAACATTGCAAAGTGTTTACAAAAACGATTCAGTAGGAGAAAAAACTGGGAAATTCATTATGACAAAAGAGGAGTACTTCCATTACTGTTTAAACTTGATTTTCAAAATGATACACAAGTCACACACCCACTTTAGTTAGGAGAATTGTCATATTAAAACCTAGTTAGCAGCAATTTATAAAATAAAAATCGTGAACGTTTGAATTATAATAATATTAATAATATTGTATTCATACACACACACATATATATATATATATATATATATATATATATATATATATATATATATATATATATATATATATATATATATATATATATATATATATATATATATATATATATATATATATATATATATATATATATGCATATATGCAGGGTGTTTCGAAATTAGAGGCCCCCTCTACAGCATAAACTAAAATTGATATGGACAAAAACAAAAGTAATTCAGAACAGGTATTTATTTCAGTTTCTCTCCGAGTATTTAATATTTTGTGTGGCCTCCATCTGCCTGTACCACAGCCTGCATTCTTGAAGGGTATGATTTCAGCAAATTGCAAAAAAGCTGAGACTCAAACTCCATTTCCCTGAGCACTTCGGTCGCCTCTCTTCGCAGGTCATTGAGGCTTGGTATACCATCATAGTTCGCTGTGCGTGATTCATCACGATCCTTTAAGATACTACCAATGTTTACACACACATTAAGGTCAGGGGAACTACCTGGAAATTCAATTGTCGAGAAGAAATCGATACCACTGTTTCGAAGCAGCTCCTGTGTCTGAAGAACCTCGAAACATGGTGCCTTATCATGCAAAAATGTGACTTTCAACAGATAACACATTTTCAGGATCTTTGAGGAAAGGAAATACTCCACCAGTAAGCACAGTTTCTCTGAAGTATTCGCCATTCCATGACTGTCCTTTTTCTTTGATGATCCACATTAACCGTTTGGCTGTGAAACAGAGAAAAATTCCCAAACATTCAAGAAAATTCACAACTTGGCAATAGCCCATGTCATCACTGATATCATCCAACTTTGCAGACCAAATGATATCATTTTTATGATTTGGCTTTCTGACTGTGTAAATGAAGAATTCATCTGATGCGGCAACATGGAAAAAGTCAACTTCATCCCAGTCTTTAAGAAATGAACCACAAAACCATGCACGGTCTTCTCTCTGTTGCTGAGTGATGTTGGGCTTGCTGATAACATGAAATGGCTTGATACCAAATTTTTTCAATTCACGATATATAGCACTATAACTTCTCTTCTTTCCCCTTTTTGTTTCTAGTTCAAGCGCCAATTTACATAAAGACTCTTGGTCTACCCACTGCCTCAGCGATGATGTCTTTTGACTCCTGAGAAAGGACTTCAGGCCTTACAAGACTCACTATTTCCGCGATGACAGTCATATGGATTTTTGTTCCAGTTTCTTTTTACAAAGGATTCATCTCTTTCAATTGTATTTAGCTGTCTGGGAACATGAAATGAAGGATGCGCCAGCATCCCTGGCCTCTCTGAAGGTTATAGCCCGGATTCGGTCAATCCATCTGATTTCATCCGAGTCGTTAGCCATGGCTGTATCTAACTCCGCCACTCAGTCTGAAAATACAAGAAATGTAAAATGAAAAATAGCTTAATAGAAACTTAAAATAATGTACTTGGAGATAGGCTATAGAAGAAAACTTCATAACTTTCCATTTGTTCTGTGGAGGGGGGGCTCTAATTTCGAAACACCCTGTATATATAAGCACGTGAAAATAACATGAAAAGTTTAAGATAACAATTCATTCACTTTACATTATTTCAGAGACGATCCGATATTTTCATGATGCTAAAAGTTTAAAAAGAAAAAAAGTCATGTGAATGGAAGAAAACGCTCAAAAGGACGAATTAGATAAAAAAAAAAATTAGTTAAAAATAGAGACAAACAATAAGAAATACCATCGATAATGCATAACAGAATCCGCAAATGAGAAATGAATATTCCGATGAAAGCACAAATTAAATTACTATTTTCACTTGTTGAGAGAGAGAGCGTTTTGCATAGGGCATTTGTTGTCTCTTCCAAAAAGCACCTGATATCGACAACGCCTTTCACGCATCAATCTGGGGAGTTCAAATGTCACGGGCCTGCCTTTCTTTCTTGGGGGACAAAATTGGACATTATCCTTACAAAATTTGTATTCCTACGAAAAAGAGCGGAATACAACACAAAGAACAAACGACACTGAGCGTATTATAGAATCACGAATATTTCTTCCAACATTCACTACTTAATTATTATCTCCCTCCTTGCCACCTACCTGTGTTCTTTATTGTTTCATCTGTTTTAACTGAAGAGAATTTCTACATTAAAAAGAATTTCTACATTACAAATACTCACAGCTTCATTCCACGAAAGGAAAAAAGATATAAAACGACAAAACTTTGCAAAAACACTTGTAAACAGATTACTCTTACTCTCTGAAGTTAATCTCAAAATTAACGGTTGTGATGTCAATGTAAAAACTATCTATACAAAATAGTAAAATGAAAATGTTCATAAAATAGGCTACGGATCAGAATGAGATCCACAGATCGCTTCCGCCCTTCAGAGAGATGACTAAACTAATATTGGTTAATCTCTTTCAAGAGTTGTGATTATGGAGCATATTACATATATAAATCCGACTGAGAGGCACCGAAAGCGTTCGGTCTTTGTCGTAATAAGGGTATAGTGGATTTCAGTGAAAAGTTGAGACTGTATATTTAATTATATTAAGCTCCTTCCCAATCCGTATTGGAAAATAGCGTTAGCGAAAAAAGGTTTACGGTTGAATATCAACATTATTGGAGGCAGTGGTTACAAGTATACCTAAATAAACCTGCAGATTCAAAGACAGTATACTTATTCGTTAATTTACATTCATAATTACGTTATTGCTACCAGAAAGTAAACATGCCTCTAATCTTAATCACTCCAATAAAAACTTATATACTGATGTTTCTTGAATGTCATTCATAATTGTCAAGAGGCAGTACCATCCTGTTTGTTCAAAATGTGAAGAACTTCAGCAAGAGAAAAAATTTCGAAGTATTGACAGTCGGGAAGGCTAGTCTAGAGGCCCCTATGCGACGAATCCAACGACAACGTTAGGGGCAGTTGATCGATCCATACTGCAGTAGGTCAAGGGTACTATCTTATGGCTTAAAGGGCCTCCTGTTTTCGAACCCTAAGAACACGAAGAATTAGTTTCGTTACACCTCTTATGCATGAAACCATTAAAAAAGCTGGTTATCTAATAACTTTAAAATTGGTTGTTATAAAATAATCTTTTCATACTGCGATTTTGACAATTACTCAGTTCTAATATACTTTCTCTTGAACCTCCTTTGAAATCTTGCTGACTACTGATGTTTCCCTATGGTTCATTTCCATTCGATCATCCTTTTTCCACTTTCTTAATCAACACTTCTCTGTCACCAACTTCCAGGCCTTTCCATGCCAAAAATTTCGCTACTCTAATCTCCTTACCATAATCTAGTCAACGCTGTCTCCACACAGTGGGTTATAGTGCATTATTCTTTTATTATTCTTGCTTTAGCAACTGCCCCATTGTTTTTAATGTCCTTACCTTACAACTTGCATGACTTTCTATTTCAAGAGCTTTCGTTATCTCCACCCAGTTCTGCTTTCGTATTTAGTCCTGAGTTTCTGGAGTTTTTTTTATGCGTGTGAGAACTTCAAAATTAATTATAATTACGAAGTTTCAATTCTTTTTCTTCAGATTCCTTTGTCATACAAGTTTTAGGGTTGTTCTATTATAATGCATGGATCATCTATTATCATTATTAGTTCACTAACCATCATTTTCGATTTTATTTTGAGATCTTTCTTTCAATTATCCATAGTGCTCAATGTCATGTTTGTAACGTTCATTTGTTCAGAGTCTGTCAACTAAAATATGTTTGTTTTTACATTATCTTAATTCAGAAAATTCCGTATTCATCACGCAAAAAGGTAAAAAGTTAATAAATAATTTCCGAAGATGAGAGGAAATAGAGTGGAGATTTAGATGTGAAAATGAATACAATTGAAGATATATATGTACTGTACAGTATATACTCTCTCTCTCTCTCTCTCTCTCTCTCTCTCTCTCTCTCTCTATATATATATATATATATATATATATATATATATATATATATATATATATATATGTGTGTGTGTGTGTGTGTGTGTGTGAGTGTATCTCAACTTTATTCATTTACATCTCTAAATCTCCACCCTAATTTCTTGTATTTCATCTCTCATTTTCGGAAATTATTTATTAATTTCCTGTCTTTTTGCATTCTGAAGACTGAATTTTACTGAATTACGTCTCAGAAATTTCTTTTCTCCCAATACATGATGGTTGAAACAAAAATTACGGTAAACTTGTCTGGCTTCTAATTCTTCTATTGTGACTATTTAGAGCTTTTTTTTTTATAAAATAACCAATTACTTCTATTTCGCTATGAATCGATTGACATGTGATCACTTCAAGATATTAATACGACATTTACTAATGATATTTTCGCAATCGCACTAATCTTCGTATTAACAATAAGCTTTCGCTTCACGAGACCTTGAACATAAAATACGGAATAAAAATGTCTACGGAATTGGCCTGCATGTTTCATTTAGTACATCCACAGGTCTTCGCTTGAAACGCATTATCGAAAGATTTACGTAATAACTGTAGCTTGCTATGTATGCGGAGCTCTAATTACTAGTTAATTAAGTTAAATGTGTTAGTTCGTTAGTTAATGACAAGTCATATCACATTATGAGAGGAAAGGCAGAAACTCTCTTCTGAATGATTTATTACGAAAATGTAGGATGTTCATGCTAAATTGGAAATGACAAAAAGAGAAGGTATGCATCAACTTATAGATCCCGCACACAATTTTCTTACGTCTGCTATTTTGCTTGGTTCTTGGTAGCTACTGCTATTTAATTAACTCTGATAATGACGTTTTCTTATTTTATATCGAAGAATAAGTTTTCATATGACACTTCGTTTGGAGATCTCTCTTACTGTTCAATGATAGCCAGAACAAAACGGGCGAGTCAACAAAAATATCGATGATACTTTAAGGATATGAAGAGATGACACCTGAAAAAAGAAGTAAACTAAAAAAAACATGGTGGTTGTGTTATATGGAGATCATGTGAGTTTCATAACACAAACATGATTTCTACATATGAAGTCGAAAGTTTCTTTTAATTCATAACAAAAGAAAATCTTTTTGTTTCTAACAGCATGACTTGTAATATAGAAAGAAATATAAAAATAAAAGTCGGCGTACCATTAAAAGTACTTGATGGTTTTCCAATATGCCTCAACGAATCATGTACAGTATATTGAAAGACTAAGCTGCATCAACCCAGAAACCTTACTGTCCATTTATTAACCTAATTTTACATAGTGGTCTCTCTCTCTCTTTCTCTTTCTCTCTATGAAAACTAGTGAATGTAAACGTGAAGAGGAAAATGAATGTCAGGCGAGAAAAAATGCTTCCAATTAAGGATAAAAAAAAAAACAGAAATAAAACAAAATTCTTGAAACCGTTTGATGAATGCAATACGGCTACTGAATCTGAAGGAAGGAGCGATCGTCTTATGAGCACTGGTCTTTGTAGAAGTATATTAATGCAATGAATGCATGCAGGAAGAATAACTATTCCGATCCTTTCAACGAATTTCCTTCCATGAAAATTTAAATAACAATATTCCCACATAAATTTCTAAAATCGGAATTCAAGGAAACGTCCAAGTCTGGAGCATAAAAAATAATTTAAACAATTATAATTTTATATATTTTCTCAAAGTTTTAAACCAAAAGCTGAGATAATCTATTGCCGTTGACGTTTGAGACAACATGACGATTTGACTCATTAAAATTTTCCAGATAATTAAGAGTATTTTACCATTGAAATTTTCTAGATAATTAAGAGTATTTTACAAAGTAACAAATACTCAGTGGAAGTATATGAATTATCTAGATTTACACCACCGCACACCACAATGATCGGCGACTGCAGTGCGGCACTGACATCAACAGGTGACATTCTGGTCCCTTAAGACAAATATTCACTGCACCATATTCACTGTGTATGCATTGATGTTTGTAAAAAATTAACACCCTCCCTTATAGTAAAGAAAAGAATTAGCAGTCCATTTTTTATATATTCCATATACAAAGCATGATTGCCGAATGTTGTATCGTTTCGAATATGGGAAATATTGTTTGCATTGTTAAAAGAGATATTACAGATGCCAGAAGAATAATGCCACTAGTAGTAAACATAAGAAATAATCATTGTAACATAATGTAATATTTACAGAGCAATCTAAAAGTTGAAAACATACACAGAGTTGTCGGGTAAGAGTATAAACACTGATTAAGGAAAGGGAAATGGCACACTTTTCGTAAGGAAACTTTACCGATTGAAAAAACACCACTATATGGCTCTGGCTACCAGATGGCTTCACTGAGGATGGTGGCTAATAAACGTGGGGGTTACATAGCATCCGAAAACTTAGGTATTTCTTGATAGAGTTTGAAACGGCATGACACCGGATACTTATCACGCAAGTCTCTCATCTCAGGTAATTGTCGTTTATGAGACTGGTAGGAAAAATGCCCGAGCTAAAAAGTGAGTAGAAAGTTTACGAACAATCCAGTGTCCTCAAACTACAGCTTTCTTTTAAAAAAAATTATGACATTTCTTCACGTCCTAACATTTCATGAAAAGAAATTAAGAAAAAATTAATTACATAATTCAAGTATCATCTGTTCTCTGTTAATCTGGATACATTCCATATTTTATCAAGCATTTGCATTCTTTTAATTCTAAATTAGTATATGCAGCTTTTCTCTTCACTTTTTTAGCTTGGCCATCAAGCCATATTTGAGTCATAGTGTAGACAAACAGTTCAAAATTAGGATTATAAGTTTTGAGTATATACATATATATATATATATATATATATATATATATATATATATATATATATATATATATATATATATATATATATATATGTGTGTGTGTGTGTGTGTAAATTTATATATGTCTGTCTGTGTGTGTTTATAAATATATATATATTTATAATATATATATATATATATATATATATATATATATATATATATATATATATATATATATATATATATATATAATACAAACACAAACAAAACAAAGGCGAGAATAAGCCAAAAGAAAAAACAAAGAAATTTTTAAAACCGTGGGCTGCAGTCATCGTCTTAAAAATACGTTATCACTATAACTATGTTCATTTCCAAGTCTTAAAAATAATTTAACAAACAAAATATTGTTCAGAAGTGATCACTTCTTTCTACCTTCAAAATCACTAACTTTAAGTTAGCTAAATATTTCAATCCTTATGGAAATAGATTTAGTACGAATTAGTTAATACATACGATTTTTCGTTGAACTGAAGCGCATGAAATCTGAAGGTCAGTTTAGACATTTCCTCTCTTTAAGCCAACGTTTCAAAGAGCGAAGCCGTTAACATTTTAGAAAACATATAAAGTAACAAAGAAATTGTGGTCGCTGCACAAAAGTGAATTTAAAAAGCAGACTCTGCTGAATATTAATGACGTTTACTTTACACTTGATGAACAAATAGACGGATTAGCCATTGGTTCTCCATTACCAGCTATTAATGACGTTTACTTTGCACTTGATGAACAAATAGACGGATTAGCCATGGGTTCTCCATTACCAGCAGAATCAGCCAATAAGTCGACGCGTACAGTAGTTAGATCAAAACCCCATTAATTTTACACTCAAATTTCATCGACGTTACGTGAATGGCAACTCTCTGATATTCGGGAGTGAACAGCAAACTAATGTGTTTCTAAACGACATAAATACTTAACATTTAAAATAAATCTCACCACTGAATTAGAACAAAGCACTAAAAATAAGTTACCTCTTTTACATGATCTAGTTTTTAGGCAGAAATGTTATTTTAATACGAAAGTCTAAATTTTATCAACATTCACCGGTTTAAGGCTAATTTTCTTATTGCACACTAAAAGAACTTTAAACTCAATACACTCTTTAGAGTAACTAGTGCTCATGAATTAGTTCATAAACTGGATGCTCTACCTCCAAAACTAGCTGGACCCAGGAAGATGGCATTCTACTTCGGAATGCAAATATTCAGTGACAAAACTTGATCTTTTTAAAGGAAGGGATAAATGAATATATTTTGTCATCTGCATAAAAAAAATCTCATAAACCATGATTTATATGAAAATGTATATAGCCTTCTCTATTGAAACTGTATTTTAGACTCCATGATCATTAAGTGGTTACATGTTGAAATGAAAAAATTTTTCAGACATTTATACTCAGCCAACAGGGACAGCTGCCATGAGGTATGCCATATTAATGTCGCTTTTCAAGATTCAAAGTTTTACTTAAAAGTAACTTTGAAAGTGGAATAAGATTATCTGAATTTTTATATATCAGAAAGTTAAGACCAAGCTTTCCTTAGAATTTCTGAAAATATTTAGATTGTTAAAAACAAAATAACAGTGATAATAATAATGATAAGAATAATAATAATAATAATAATAATAATAATAATAATAATAATAATAATAATAATAATAATAAAATTTGCGGTTTCTTTTATATTTTTTTTTATATGTTTACAGTTAATCTTTTTTTATGCACTTCTTAACAATATTTTATATTTCTATTTTTTCGGGCTTAAAATGGCCACTTATGCTTTAAAAGGTTTTAAAAAATATTAAAAATGCAACCCAATAAACTTACAAGTAAGTATATGTAAGTATATCTGACCCTCAAGCTAAGACACCTTACTACCCAAGAGACTTCTAATACAAGCACAAAAAAACATACATGTGTGTGTGTGTGTTTAAGAATGGAAGCAGTATTATTGTATGGATATTTTGCGTAAATATTTTTGCATATAAAGGATGAAAGCAGAGGGGTATCACAGAACAGGTGACAAGAAAGTAGCAGGGTGTGTACTAAAGTTGAGAAGATATTTGGCGTGTCTATGGAACTCAAGTTTGGAAATGGAGTGTGGCCGTTGAACGCGTATGAGACGGGGAGGGGGCGGGGGGAAGGGAACAGGCGAAAGCTGTAGAGCATATGCGGCATTACAGGAATTTAGGGGGTGGGGTTTGCTAATGTGGGTTTCTGTATGGGTGATAAAAAGGGTTACGTAAGTGAAAGATTGTATGAGTATTCTGAGACGGTCTTGTCATGTAAGGAGAATGGGGGATAATATGTTGGCGAAACGAGTGCAAATTAGGCTAGAGGAGAGTAAGGCCTAGGAAGGGATGATGAGGTTCAAAGGAGGCAGAATGTGCGCAAGATAAATGTGAACGGTGTAGTGTGTGTGCGTGTGTGTGAATGGAGGTGATAAGCCTCTCTCTCTCTCTCTCTCTCTCCCTCTCTCTCTCTCTCTCTCTCTCTCTCTCTCTCTAAATCATATACCAGTATACACTGTAAACGAAGTAGGTCCCTTGATGGGCACCATTTGTAGAATAAGCCGAAATATAACTACAGATTTGCCGATGGCATAACGCTCACTTTTCTACCCGCATACATGCATGCATTCATGCACATGCTAGTATTCACGCGTATTTCAAGAAAAGCAACACAAAGTCAGATTACAAGACCGAGCAGGGAAACGGATCTAAAATATACAAGATCTCTTTCTCTTGTGAAGTAAACATGAGAAGACTATAACTGAAGCATTATCCTGTTTACATGAAATGTTATGAATTTTGCAGGAATAGGTAACTAAACGTCAATTGCAGTGAAAGAGTATTATATTCAAAATACCAACAGGTTGTATCCCCTTTTGTAGGCCACAGGAAACACTCCATAATCGTAAGGCTTCCTTTACGCATAAGTTTTCTTTTTCCGACAGAGAGTCTTTTCATCTTCTCTCATATTCAGAGAAGAAAGAAGCAATGGTTCCTTTCATGATAAAGCTGCCAGGAATACAACGTACATTACAAATGTGCACAGACGGTTCCTTTGTGCGAGTTCGTCCCAGTTAGAGATCTCTATTCTTTCATTTCTTAAAATACACGTTTAATTTTGATATAACTCCTTTTTTTGGCTTCATGAACATGCGTGATTATAAAATATTTAGCATTTGGAGTTTAATTTACCAAACTGTGTCAAAAAACCATTTAGAATATTCTAAACATTTTCAGGTAAAATAACCAATGTTTATGTTTTTAACACTGCAGAGCAAAAATACTTACGTACATGATAGAAACAGATTGAAGTCTGTAACTGCAATGAAATTCACTAACATTAAGACTTGGTATTAGTTTCAAATATTGTACTTTTTACATCGCATATGAAGGTTTCAGCAGCTATTTTACAGAATTATCTGGAGAGTTTTGTTGACAGAATGTTTTATACAAAAGGAGATAAACATTTGCTTGTTTTCCGGGAATATACGTAGTATATGAAATTGACGTAAATGTGTACCTGTTAAAACATAAATTTTAAAAGGCTTGCTCATTAGCGAGTAAAAATACCTTTGTGTTTTTATGTATAACCTGAGACCTCGAATGAAAGAAGTAATTGTCTAATGAGTACAATAAGAACGACATAAGAAAAATTCTTGATTTATGCAGCATCAAGGATATATTTGAACATATTTCTCCCTAAACGAAGCCCTTCAAAAAAGACTTCACATAAAGTTGCATTCTGAACGATGATTTCAAAAGGGACTTCATACAACCCTTAGTTCCTCAACGAAGTCTTCCGATCATACCTTTCATAAAAAGCTGACAAAATACGAAGTTATTCCAACAGAATAAATTTCCTTCTAAACAAAGTCTTTCATGAGAGACTTAATTTAAATTTACCTTACAAGACGGCTTTCATAAGAGACTACATAAATTTTTTATGTTTAAGAAAAATTACTAAGACTCCTTACAAAATTTTCCGGTAAACATATCAGAGGAATTTTCAAATATAATTCCAATTTAAACAAAACTTTTCAGCAAACCTAATATAAATGAGAATTCAAAATTATTTTCTCCTAACAGTGTCTGTTGAAATATTTATCGTGAGCGAGATTAGATTTTTCATGAAATGTTCGAAATGATTCTGCATAAATGAAATGATCAAATGCAATGCATTTACTACATCATTCAACTGTATTAAAGTATCTAAGAAATCCAATATTACAAGTCTTAGTATTACCATTACTACTTTTATGAATGAATAAAAGCTATTTTAGTTTGCTTTCTGTCAGAAAAAGGGCCTAAAAACGATTAAAACCCGAAAGAGGTTTCTTCGATTTTATCAGGTGTGAAAGGATATACTCCCAACAGAGTTGAGGAATATGTTCCAAATGCCACATGACTCAATAGACGTAAACATCACGTACTTCATGTTTTCTGAGGGATCTCCTTCCTCATTAAACCTTAGATAACAAATCCTCCACTATACATATGTAGACACGATGTTTATGTATTTTATTTGACAGATATCGTTAAGATATACACTATCCAACAGTATACTCAGGTGTATTTAATTTACTTTTTCTTTTCAAATGAAAAGGGAAATAGCCCTCTCATAATTTTTGGGGGAAGGGAAGGTGTTAAAAACTGCTCTTTGAAATCTTGAATAATACGTGAAAAACAGGTTTAGTTCATTTTTCCGTTAGAAGCGATGTCCCTAGAAAGTGTTTCTTCCCGTTTGTGATGCAAAGAAAATGAGGGACAGAGACAAGAAACCCAATATTCCTGTCCCCTACATGAACCACGAAAGGAACAGCCGGTAAAGAAAAAATCTTATAATTTATGCAGTAAGAGTAAGTATACTAGTTGATGATATAGATTGAAGCTTCAACTGAAGAGGGAATAGGAAATGTAATATCTATCAAGCATAAAAAAAGAGGTAAACAAAGAAACAAAGACGACCAAAGGAAATGAATATGCTGGTAAAACAAAAGCAAATCTTTCTTCCGTACACGGAAAGCCACTGCATGGAGATTGCTATTGTGTAACTTTAAATACAAAAAAGCAGACTGCCTTTAAAAGCAAGAAGAAAACTTCAATATGAATGTAAATCTTTAGGGGTGTATCTTGACATTAAATTACGTAAACACCCACGAAAACTTCCCAAAGCAGTAATGACACCATGAAAGACATATTTTCAGAAAACTCTCGAAACAGTAACCGGGTTTCACAGAAAGCAGCTGTGTCAAGCTTGATCACAGATGAAGCAAAACATAATAAAAATTATTATCAAAGACTTCTGACCGTAATAAACCTAAATCACACCCAGTACCAGAAACACGTCCCAAACGTCTTATGAAAAGATGAGATACTAGATTAAGAAGCATGTAACATCAGCGGTACAAGGTTGCGCTCCCGAGATATCTGAGGAATACCTAAAACAAGAGTATGTGAAATTCTCTACCTTCCTGAAACGCTTTACCCGACTCTGCTTAGAAATCGTGCATGCCATAATTTAAAAAAAAAATCTGTTACCAGAGCCATTCCTCACCTCCCTTGGAAAACTGTAGATTGATTTTGGCACCCATGCCTGTCTCAGTCGTGAAAAACAGAATTTTTGTATCTTATTTTTCCAAAATCTTTACTACTGTTGAGCATTTTCGCACCCTTAAGGTCTACCAAATGCTATTGCAAACGCATAGGATTAAAAAAAGCTTGTAAAAATAATTCGTTTGCATCTCGAAGCCATATTCTATGTTTCTTTCTTTTGAATGTAGTAAGACTTACAATATACAAAATCTTTTGATAAACGGTCATTAAATTGAAGGTATTTAAACAACAGAACATGAAATGCCTTCGCATAAAAAAGGTAACAACAAACAGTGCAGAATAATTAGCTAGAAATGAAACATTAAAATCATTTCAAGTATTTATGAGATATTTTATATAGCTATCTTGCTTTTTAATTTACCGCACTATTAATGTTTATTAACAAATGAAATAAAAGGGTTCATTGTTTCGAATTGTTAACTGGCATTAAATTGAAAGAGTAGATCTAGGACACAGCGTTATCTTAACTTATCAAATCAAAATTACAAACAACTTTAAGGACCACGTTAATTTCAAATTAATCATCATGAATACGACTACGACTGTTGGTCACGAATTACTAAAATATATCATCGAATCATAGAAAAGCTAACCATTGTCTTCACAGATCTATTTGCAGGAACGTTACGAATTGCCGATGCTATGGAGAAATGTACTGTATATGGCAATACGAATAATTTCATCCGATTTCGTGTAAAGAACGTATAAATCCGAATTTTCATATATGCTTTCATTATATGTCCAACAGTCAATAAAGGGGGCGGGGTGGGGTGGGTGTTACAACCACGGTCCCAGCTGAGTTGCTCTCTGCCTTAATCTTTAACCACTACCTCTGGTTTTATACAAAGTAGGTGTCGAACCTCCTTTACTTTACCTTGCTGTTGTCTTACCCCTTTCATTTAAAAAGGCATTGCTCGAAAGAGGATCGTAGGAATCTAATATGGCGAGACACGGATTTTATTGAACTACTTTACAATAATAATTTTCACTAATGAGGACGTCAGACTGCTTTTTTAAATTCATTTCTGTATTAATTACCTAGTATTTCTCAGTCACGATGCAATAAATTTCTAATATTCAGTAGTTTTCCTAAATTAAATTGAAAATAAGGGCAAATTTCAGCGTCTCTTTCTGTACATTACAACGATTAAGCGTGAACAGTTCAAAGTGATTTGGTCCAAGGACGTTAACATGGAGGAAGTATTCTACTGTGGATGACAGAACCATTTTCTTGATTACTACATGAAACAGAACGCTCCTAAAGTGCCAAATTGCTCCCCCTGTCTCAAGCTATAAATATCTGCAAACCACCTCCGCCGCCTATCACCGGCTTCATCCAGTTCTCAACCAGCATCTCCTCGGTGCGGTATCTGTGGCCTTTGTCAGTTGGTGAAGATTTCAGTAGAAAGTTAACTTGTCTGCTTTATCAATGAATAGTAAAATGTCGACTTTTATAACATGGAAATTGAAATTTACTCTGATTATCAAAAATAATAACAAGAGTAATGGTCTACCGAAAACGCGCTGGCTTTATAACATACTTAAGCAAATTCTTTTCTCTGAATGTACATATGGGGAAAGTTCTCAAAAGTATACACTATATACAATATATATATATATATATATATATATATATATATATATATATATATATATATATATATATATATATTGTTTTATAAAAATATCCAAACACTGTGTATTGTTTATATAAAATGTATAAACATATATATATATATATATATATATATATATATATATATATATATATATATATATATATATATATATATATATATATATATATAAATAATGTCCATTGAGGAATTTTTGGGAAAAAAAAACTCGTGGGTAGCCGCTCATTGTGTAAAAAATAAAATAAAGCGTAATGGGAAACGGAGGATTAACCGTTTCTGGGTCCATCCTATCATGGAGCCAAGAGCAGATGGCTGTAAACACTAGTACAACAGCTTCTACAAAAAATAACAGTAGAAGAAAAATTCGTTATGATCTTCGTGAGACGAAAGTAATAAATTACACATTTTTAAACTCCTAGGGCCTCCCTATGTTGCCAGGGAGCGTAAATGTTTAACATTGATAATGTTTATACCAATAATGTGGGGAAACACAGTGATGATTGCAGTGAGATCTCGATATATATATATATATATATATATATATATATATATATATATATATATATATATATATATATATATATATATATATATATTTTTTTTTTTTTTTTTTTTTTAAATCGAAGCATACCAACTTTCTGCAACTCTATCATAATCGAAGTTATGAAATAATTCAATATGGTAGCAATAACCTACCTGAACTATATATACATTATCATAGTCTCCCTATGTTCGTTAAGCTCCTCATTAGAAGGCACGAAATTTGTTTTCAAGCTCTCTCAATCCACTTCTGGATGCTCCTCCTGAATGTTATCTAAGGACAAAGCAAATCCGTTGAGAATATTGTTAACGTGCGTGACATTTCTGTCATGATGCTCTCAGCGTTTTTCTTTTCTCAATTGTCCCATTACGCTGCAGAGAGGTATACGGAAAATGGAAAGCTATAGTTATAAGTGATCATTCCTGAACGCAATTGGTTCTTTTACTGTTTGTTAAGAAGTAACAATTTTACTAAGTAATCAATTTTATTTTCACTTTAATCAGTATCCTACAGAGAGAGAGAGAGAGAGAGAGATCCACTCTGACTCAAAAACAAAGAGAGATATGTTTAGAGTATATTATAGATCCATATGATAAATACATATATATATATATATATATATATATATATATATATATATATATATATATATATATATATATATATATATATATATATATATATATATATATATATATATATATATATCAAACGTACTATTTAACTTTTGTAATTTTTATAAGGTTTGTTAGTAATCCTACATATGATGGCTATGAAATCTACAACAACTGAACAAATGTAAACTTCTTGAAGTATGGGGAGGCTGTTCTTAAAATCTGATTACCATATTTTGGGAAGAAGGTAGTATTCTCAGAATTTATGGTGAAAATATTATCCTTTACTATCAACCTAGATAAATATTCTTTCTATGTTATCCATCAAGATTGGCATTAAACATAGATTTCAATAAACTTTTATGAATCTGGTTTCGTGAAGCAAATCATGATTTTTTTTGCTTTTAAAGATAAGACGTCTCTGTAGTCCAGTGCGACTAGATTACTGTCATAGTTTATACTTTCCAATATTATATATATATATATATATATATATATATACACATGTGTGTTTGTATACATACATACATACGCACACACACACACACATATATATATGTATAAAACATTCTTAATTATTCTTTAACTTTAAAAGAACTATGTTCACACACAACAAAAGCAAAGAGAAATTTCCCAGTAACCTAAATGACAGAAGGCAAGCAGCACTTTCCTTTTTATCTGCCAGTGAAGGATAATAAAGTTAAAGCACACCCAAGTTAAAAATCATTAATGCTGCCGCACGTTACTAGAATTCCACGAATAAGTGTCGAATAAAGGCCGACAACAGGCATGTGGCAGGTACCAGATATCTTTTTGTTATATTTTCTCCCCCATAACATCAGCTCATAAGAGACACATCAATTCACCAATAAAAACCAAAGCTGAAACAGTCAAACAGTAATCTAAAAAGAGTATTAAAACAATTGCATTATAGCTTTCAAGACCCCCAAGGACTCGTTAATGACACACTGAAGCATATAAGGGATCCTGCTGGCGTCACTGCATTTGGATAAGCTGTAACCTCAATAACCATTCCACAGCGTGCGTGTAAATGTCCTAAAATGGCAAATGCTGTGCCTGTAAGAGGACACGAGTGTTTCCTGTCTGCTGCGGGGAACTTTCTCTTTCCCAGATGGAGCTCAGTAGGCTGGTTATCCAATTGGAAAAGAATTTTTATTTTTATGTTAACGATCATTAACGTGCATGGGCTCGATGCTACCTTTATTAAGGAGGTGTATGTTCTATTCGTATTCATATTGAAATAAATGGTTGGATTAATAATAAAAAATTTGTCTTCAAATAACTCGGTGAAAATAATGTTACTTATTTCTAGGCAAGGATGTTATGTTCTTGCCATGCTCGTTTCGGTGGCAAGATGGTGCAAAGATTTTTACAAAAGAATTCTTATTACAATTTTCTGAGAAGTTTCTTGAATTACCAAGACAGTGTTTCATACTGTGAATGTTATCGAGTTCTGAATGGAAGTGCATTCCTGATCAGATGAGAAGTTTCCCTTTTAGTTTTGCGTAAAGGGTTCTTAAAGAACATAACTCATACCATTTGAAATTTGTTATGATCTGGAGAGTTTGATGATAATGTGAAGTGATACTAAGATCTCGAAACTCACCCTATTTATTCTAAACTTTAATTTACTTCTTTTAAGAAAAGATTTTACCAGAAAACGCAGACATTACTGCAAACGCTTATAACCAAAAAGTAATACATCGTTGAATTTAACTATATCCTAAAACTTAATAAATGCTACCTATTTCCTTGTTTATAAGGTCTTCAACCAAAGAATATATACATTTGTAAAGGATATGGGACATAGTGGATATTGTCATCCTTGTTCAATTAGACTTCTGTTTTATGAACTCTTGGTGCAATTTCTCGTCCTATTAAAACTTCAGTTTTCTTTTTGTATTGAATCTTGCATTATATCACATGTAAAATGTGTGTGTGTGTGTGTGTGCGTGTTTGTACTTTAGGAAGAGACAACTTGTAAATTTTTCTTTCCCCTTCTTTCTTTAGTGTTTAAGAATGAGAATATATTATAAGGCTCCTTTGTTTCTTAAAAGGCTAGCATAGTTAACATTTGGATGGTTGGTATGCAACTGTTAAAGCGAGAACTCCTTACTGAATTAAAAAGTAGCCCAAAATTATTGTCGATTACTCGAATTTTATTCCATTTATCAGTAGTCGTACCTACTTATGATTAAAAGAATCGGTAGAATGCCAACGGTATTTGAAATTTTGCTTCGGAAATCGTTCTAGTGCATATGAACAATAACAAACTGTTCACCACTGCTTAACGAAAGTCTCTTCAGTACTTACTGACTTTGCTCTTGTTTGCAAAATAATAACAGCGTTACGCGTCTTTTATTACAGATAATTTAACGTATCGCCGATGTGAAACCATCGATAAAACGATACACAAGAACAAGAGACCAAGACGAGAACAAGAATAATAGACACAGGAACATTTGTGTAGAACACTTATGTAGTAAGTCTGGCTGTATTATCAGGTGTTATATACTATGGAATTTTTTAAATTGTAAAAAAAAAAAAAATTTAACCATGTATATTCTCTACTGGTGCGGTACTTTTTACAGGTAACGCAAATCATTGTTGGAAAAGAGAACTAGCGACACAAGTGTGGTCTTGGGTCAGGTCGATCTGGCCCTGTGTTGACGGATGAAGTTACTCACTACGTTTGCTCATTTTTTTTTCATCTGCAAATAAAAGTCTTCTTTCGTTGTGCTAATTCTTGAAACTGTAGTTTAAATGTGCAACATTTAAACTTCATCGAAGAGCTATTTCGGAAATCCGTGATGAGTAGCAAACGGCCTGAGCTTCCCGTTCACAGATATTTATGCAGTAAAAGGAATCGAGTTTCGGTATGAACTAGCATAACTTAAAAACTGGTTTCGTTCGACATTTTATTATAACAAGGTGCTGGAACAAAATATTATGTTGATATTGTTGCTTTGCACAAAACTTTTAAATCTCATTAATCATAAATGTGCCTCATTTGGGAGAATTAAAATTAGCCCAAAATATTAAGAGAAAAATATACATGGTATTTTTTGTGTAAAAGCGGTAGCAAAACTAGGAATTATATAAAAAATTCCATGAATATTCCAGGCAAAATTTGAGGGAATACTGAAAGGAAATACATAGGTAATCAAAATCTTCACGGATTAAATTATTAATAATTTTTTGACAAAATAAACGAAATAAGCTGGAGAAAATTTTGTTTAAAAAAAACCAACGATAAGGTAAAAACATAATACAGCACCGGTCCTATAGTTGGAAATAATTACAGTTTTTGGGGGCATAAGGGTAAATTGGTGTTAATTTAAAAGTACAACAAGGACTGAGAGATGGGGGGGGGGGGAGGTAAAGAGAAATCTTTTTTATGGAACTAAATGTTGTTTTATTTATTTCTTAATATATTCGTCTATTATTCAACCTACTTTTTTTCTAATTACTCTGAAAAATAAAGAATGTTTCCATGAATTAACAAAACCATATTTAAAGTAATGCCGGAAAGTATCCTTTAAAAATGGCGCAGACTATTTAAGTGAACTCTGCTTTCCATTAAAGGCATTCCTAATTACTCCCGCCGAAAAAGTTTCATATTTCACCCGACTGAAAAATTAAGTTTCATCTAAAAACAAAAATTAAGACTTCATAATGATATTTTCAATGTCAGCTGAAGAGGTCCATTTTTAAAGGAAACGAAAGCAACAGATTATTCACCTATTCATCATAATGGATAATTGTGGTCTGTCACATTGAAAAGTCGCCACGTGCTCGCTATTCCTGACACATAGCCATTTAATCTTATGGTTTATTTGCCGGTCATAAAGAGATTTTTCTTCCTCTGTGACAAAAGCTCAGCAACAGTAAGAGCCTAGAGATACAGAATATAAGATTATGGATTATACCGTGCAAATATAAGATCAGTAGAAAAAAAGACGCCTTCCAGTAGGAAATCAGAAGACTAAAAGAAACTGGGAATAAAGTACTGGTGAAAAGCAATCATAGAAAAGATTTTGAGAAAGCCAGCACTGATAAATGTTCAAAAATTTTTATCCGAAGAGAAAAAAATAGTAACCAAGACAGCGAGAGAGAGAGAGAGAGAGAGAGAGAGAGAGATACTGGTTTAGCACGAGTTTAATGAGCATTCATCCCTAATTGGCTGCTATTTTGGTTTTAAATTTTTCCAGCTATGAAAACCAGAAATTCTTATAATGTGACACTGGACACTAACCATTATTCATTTTCCTAGGATTTTTGACAACGCGTAAATAAATCAGTCTTCGACGTTTTTTTTTTTTTTTTTTTTACTGCGTATGAAAAATCTTTACAGAGGTGAAAAACGTTAATTTTTTTACGTAAACCATTTCATTAGTCTTACTTCATTTTTTTTTTTTTTTTTTTTTTTGAAAAGGTAAGGTTACTTTTAATTAATGTGCTCACTGAAAAGCAATGGTTTTATCGCTTTACAATCTTTTCCATTTTTACAGGTCAACACTGAACTGAGAAATTTATTAACTACAAAGAAATAAAAAGCGAAATTTTTTCTTCTGCTTCAATTAGACGATATGAATGCATTGGTGTACAACATCTCGCGTAGGTATAAGCGTAAATTTAATATGTTTTATTATCTTCACCAAAATAATTACAGTATGTCTCGTTGACCTCCTTGACTTTTGTAGGTTTCATCTCGTTGTCTATCTAGGTATGCTCTCTGAGACTATATTTCAGTCACACAGATACTCTCTTTTTTTGTCTTATGAACTTGAGCACCTTACCCCATCTAAATAATGTGCTCACTTAATGTGCTCACTTTATTTCGTCCTCTAACAATTTCTATTACAGCCATTCTATATTTCATAACTTTGATTAGTAAAAGCAACTTTTTAGTGACGTTTAGTTACAGTTTTACATCTTTTTAAAAATATATTAGAATTTTACATCTATATATATATATATATTAAAAAAATATATATATATGTGTGTGTGTGTGCGTGTGTGTGTGTGTGTGTGTGTGTGTGTGTGTATGTGTTTGACCTTTTGACATTTTAAAGTGTAGATGAAAAATTCTAACTGAACGTCACTAAAAAGTTGTTTTTACTAATTAAAGTTATGAAATATAGAATGGCTGTAATATATATACACTCCATTTTATTCTTATGATTAATTTCCTCCAAGAACGTTCAAGGAAAATAAAAGTGGCAACCATTAAACAAGGTTTTCCCAGCTGAATCATAGGACCAAAATACCTTGGACCTCTTTTACTCATCTGGAGGTGCTTATCGACCGTAATTTCATTCTAGTAAATAGTATGGTTCACAGAATTTAGCAAAATGAAACAAACGTAGTCAAAAGTGCAGGATGGTTCGGCGTGCGACTGCGAAAAAAGAACCGTTCAGATAAATCTGAAGAAATCCTGAACGAAAACTGCTTGATTTTCAGGTGGAATTTAGGTTGTTTTTCCTATGCAGGAACAACGTTTTCGTCGAATTTATCCGTCTTAATTCTTTTCATCGATTTTCTCAGCAAGTATATAAAATGGAGCGTTTAATGTGACAAATATATTTTCTAGATAAGATAAATAATTCTTTAATGGTCGAGTTATTCAGCGGGCAGTTAACTTTAGACAGAAATAAAGTAGAACGGCGTTGGCTCTCATAAAGACATAACATCCATTAAAGCACTCTTTTGCAAGAATAAAACCTGATAGAATTGCATGTAACTTTCAGAGCCTGCAATCACCACTTATATTACTGAATCTTACTAGTTAGAATACACATTAAATTCGTGAAATCTGTTTAGTGGTTGTCTTATTCACATGTTTATAATTTTGTTTTTAAATGTCAACTTCTTTTCATTTACTTTTCATTCTTCAACATTATCAAACATTCTTACAGAGCAGCTCAAAACGGGATTGAATGCTAGAAGTATAGAAGTAGTAATTTGCTATAATTCGCTGAGATAAAGAGAATGTTAAAAACGAAGATTATGTAAATAAAAAAAATCGTAATTTGTCAGATTTTACAATAATTTTGCTGGACATATATTAAAAGCTAGATATTCGAGCAGCATTTAGCCTAAGACGGACAGAATATAAATAAAGTTATGCAGAACAATAATGTAAATATAAATTGCGTTGAAAAAGAGCTCTCCTTCTCCTATCTAATGTTTATCTTATCACCATTCGATCGATCTGATAGGGACATTTCGTTTCTGATATTATATATATATATATATATATATATATATATATATATATATATATATATATATATATATATATAATATATATATATATATATATATATACATACATACATATTTAAAAACTCATAGATAAAGCCAAAAGAAAACTTTATATAGAAACGAAAGAGTGCCAAGGGAACGAAAACAATAATACTGAAAGAATATAATGTTAAGTAAATAACGACTAAGAGAGAATGAGAGAAAAATCGACCATATTATCTGGAGTGGAAGAATTTCAGACTTTTTAGATCCTGATGCTCGTCAGATATATATGTGCTATCAAAACCTTTGGATCTAGTTGCATCATTCGTCATTTATGAGGAATGCTGAATGCCAAATCACAACGGAAACCTAATTTAGAAAAAAAATGAGGCGATGAAACCTAAATCAAACAACTGCCAAAAACCAATTAAAGAGATGAGACATGCAAATTACTGTATACAAAGCTCCATTAATATTTTACTTTATCAACGTCATGCCGGAAAAAAAAATAATGTCTTAATCTAAGATACATATTATTTGAAATAATGACCGAATAATGATAGTCCTTGTTGAAACACCCACATGAAAACATGCCAGCAAACAAATAAGAGCATAAACATAGAAAGCAGACAATTTTTGCAAGGAAAAAAAAACCTGCTTAGCAAGCAAGGGACTGAAACTGAATGGCGACGAACCATGGAAAAAAGGAGAGGCAATTCAAAAGAATTTCACTAGCAATATCTCTCTCTCTCTCTCTCTCTCTCTCTTTTGCTGTTGGTCCATATTTCCGTTTCTGCCGTCATTACTGTTAACTGCCGTGACCAGGTATCGACGGTTTCTCCTCAATCGAGGGAAGCAGTCCTGCTGACGTAGGTTTCCGGCTTTATTGACAATGGTCACTGCATGCTTCTCGAGCTCAACATTGCTCCGGCCAGTTTTACCAGATTTAATACAGCAAAATGCCCTCACAAATTGAGAGATCTTTTATATTAATATAATGTTTTAATCGTTTTAATCATTATGGCATTAGATTACACAGAAGGCCGTTGAATTTATATTTTTCTTGCATGGACACAGTTCAGAATAGCCGACATTTGGCCCCATAATTCGCTGCGAATTATCGGGTTTTCAGGTTAAATCTCGTTTTCCTAGTTCCTTATTTTTTGTCTCATGCTCGTACGGTGGCATAAGAACTACGACATAACGTGTCTAGTATTGTATTTTTCTATTCCATTCTTCGCAACGTTCGCCTACAATTATCCCATGCTTCATTTTCATTCTGAATACAGTACCTACGTAAAGGTAACAGAGCTGCCAGAGACATAAATAGATCTAGAATTTACAAAAGGATGTGGGAATCCATCCAAATGAATACGCAAGTGTGCATATGTGAGCTGTGGCAGTAGTGGTGGTTGGTGGAAGCGCTGCCTGGCGAGGTCGTTGCTCTGTGCCATCATCATCATCATCATCTTTATCCACTACGTCAGTTAGTCTCGTCATGTGGCTCTCGTTATCATCTACCGCCGCCTCCTCAATCCCTTCCTCATCTTCATCGTACTAAAGCCACCGTCCTTTTCAGCTTTCCACTCCAAAAGTGATTCAAAATTCTCAAGATTCGATGGGTTCGTTGAGGAACGACTGCAGATCTTTAAATAAGCTCAGCAAAAATCGTACCCTCTGGATTAGAAGAGTCACCAGTGGTCTCATTTTGGTCTCGCAGCTGAAATGCTGAAAGGTACACTCGGCCAAATTGACCGCCGACTGAGAAGGGGAGCTGGAGTTACAGCACCGCGAGTGGAGTGAGTCACTCACACCAGATGCCTTCCCCCACTCGGCCTTCCCGCCTAACCCTCACCCCAATCTCCCTCTCTCTTTCTCGTTCTCTCTCCCTCCCGACATTCAACGCCCCTCCCCAGAACACCATAGCCAAACCGTGTCCCCCAACCAGCAAAACTACCAGGCACTGCACTCTTCCCCCCGCACGTCCACGTCTACCATCCGCCACCTACTTCACTGCCATTCTCAAAAGCTCTTGGTACACTTCTCATTACCTGAGTGCTACCCAAGGAATGATGATAACATGTTTGTAATTGCTATACTCCGAGCCATATTGGCACTCCAATCTCTGCTCTTCCTGTCATCGATAGCACAATACAACTTAGAGAGTTAATTCTCGCGCCTAACATGGAAAATTGTACAACGTCATATCTCATCTATTGGATTATTGCTCTTTGGTTTTGAAGTTCCCATCACGAGATCATGAGAGCTATCACTGACTGTTAGTCACTGTCGCAATCAATATCACTCCTCGATTTCAGCCGTCGTAAAAGAACAAGTCTGGCTCATTGCATAAGCGCTGACAAGAATAGATGAAAAATGCCAGTCTCGGCGCTTTGAATAGCGACGAAGCCTTGCAACCTTCTGAAAGCAACAAAAGCGGATGGTGGCTGGGCAGTGAGGGAGGACAAGGAGAAGCATTAGAGGAAAACGCAAAAGAGGAAAATGAATATATAGGCACCATCAAACACGCGTGCCAATTAGGGCTGACAGAAATGATGCTGTTTCCCACGCGTCCTGAAGTTGGATTCTGTTCGCATCAAAGGATATTTTGACCTAAATAGCGCGATGCTTGAAGCAGTAAAGCAACAAATATGGCGCTGGGTGGAGGTTACAGAGGTGCGGCAGCGATGTGGGGGTATTGAGGTCGCGGCGAGGCTCCGCTGCTTAGATCTGCGCAGTAGAAGCGAAACGAAGGGACAAAGACATCTTGACAAAGACAATCGCTGTGACAAAGGTACGGACAATTGGAAAACGAAAGGCAGATCTGTTTGCTGATATGAATACATCAGTGCTGGATAGCACTGCAGCATGCGCGATAAACGCAGCAGATATAATAGATTCTTATAGAGGACAGAGTAACGGCGACACCAAAAGCGTGGGCAAGTTGAGAGAGGATGAGATAGAGGACTGCCAGCGGAGGTGGGGACGACAAAGAAATTTGAGAGAGAGAGAGAGAGAGAGAGAGAGAGAGAGAGAGAGAGAGAGAGAGAGAGATGCAGAGGCTTTGTTTAGAATGGACCAGGTAAAACAATAATGGTTATATTTTTGAAGGGCAACCAGTGGCTTCAAGTGAAGGTTACAACGACGAATAGTGGCTGGAATATCTTCTTTCTTTATAACTTACAAAATGTAAGTAAAAAAGAGAGATCGTTCAAATGACATTTGAAGTTCAAGCAAACCGATGCATATGAGATGACTGAAGGTGTATGTATGGTGATGTTACATCTAAAAAGAGATTTCTTTATGCAACAGTCGGTTGACCATGGCTTGGAAACAGGATGAGAGACGTAAAGCAGAACCGTGTGTATATGAATGATGCAACATTTCTATAACCATTCACTCTGTAAAAGACAATACTGAATTATCATGATCAAAAGAATTACTCCATCGTTGTAGACAAAATGGGGGAAACATTTCCATGAATAACGGCTGTTTAGATCATCAAAACTTTCCTTGACTTTCTTTGGAATGGAAGAGACTGACAAACGCGCAAAACCCGAAGGACAAAGGAAAAGAGAGAGAGAGAGAGAGACAGAGAGACAGATTAGGAATGCATGCAATGCTAACCAGCGGAAATGATATCACGATCCTCTGTGCTTTGCTAAAGAACACTCCTAAAAATAGAATACTACCTACAGTATTGCCTAATGTTAAGACTTCGGCAAAGACAATACACATGGCTACAGATTATCGGCGCAACGCAGATCTCATCAGAGAATGTCGTATATAAAACATTTCAACGACCGTAAATTTTCAGCGTACAGTCTTTTATAGATAAACACTCTTCATTCTCAGGTTATATGAGAGTCACTTTTCCAATTATTACATTTTCCAAATGTAATATTTAGAAACCAATCATAACAATTAACGATCATAATAATTCACAGAAATTAAAAATTATTGCTACTTTAGATATGTATGTCCTTGGCACAAGGTCGGAAAAAAGAGAACGTTAAAGCTGCTTTTCCTATCTGAAACTATTTGGCTTTCATGACGTTCTTTGCCGAAGTGTTTCAGATGCGTCCTTTCACAGGATTTTATGGTGAACTGGACATTACGAACGCAACGGAAGTGTGATAGCAAACAAAGCGGATGGCCCTAACGTCCTGCCTTTGTTGACCGGAGGCTTCGAAGGTCCGAGGACGCAGCTCTATTATATTTGCCAATGACCTTATCAAGGTCTGACGAAGTCTGAATACCAATCATCCTTTCACTACTTGACTGAAATGACTACAATAACTTTCATACATGAAGAGAACTTCCAAAAATGAACCAGAAACGACGTCTTCGCAAAACTGGCAGTGCAACTTGCATTAGCTTGTGACAAAAAGGAAACGATTCCCTTCAAATCCGTTTCTTGTTTATCTGGAGTGTTAATGGACCACAGCATAAAACAAAACTTTTCAAAAGTCCAATTTCAAGAATGTCAACGAGAAAAATTCTCTCTCTCTCTCTCTCTCTCTCTCTCTCTCTCTATATATATATATATATATATATATATATATATATATATATATATATATATATATATATATATATATATATATATATATATATATATATATATATATATATATATATATATATATATATATATATATATATATATATATATATATATATTATATATATATATATATATATATATATATATATATATATATGTACATATGTAAATAAAGATGCATAAATAAACACAGATACACACACACACACACACACACACAACACACACACACACACACACACACACATATATATATATATATATATATATATATATATATATATATATATATATATATACGAATATGTATATCTGAAATATCTACTTTAGGAATATCTGGGAGACAGCATGCCCAAAACCCTATTTCAACAGTGTCAGCAATTTGTTAATGAGTTGTCATTAAAACGAATATTAGTTACCCGTTCTGTATTTAAGGAGATAAATCTATAACTATTTACATGCAGGTATAAGTAGTCTACAGTATGTCTTTTGGTTAACTGACGCATACAATAAAACTGACACCTCCTACAAGGAATTGAAGTAGTATAACGTGAAATCTGTCTCCAAACTCTGAAACTCGGTTAAACCTTACTGTGTATGTGAGCGAATCCAAGCCATAAAGTAAGTGAACTGCACACTTAGTTGTAGTTCCGATGAAATCAAACCACATGAAACGTACACATTCGCAACGCTCAAAAATTCTGAATAAAATAAATAAATAAATACATACATACATACATATACACAATACATATATATATATACACACACATATATACATACCTGCATGCATGTTTGACTTTAAATCAAGAAAAAGGTAAAAACGTGATGATTATACGAACAAAGTTACAGCCACGAAGGAAAAGTGAAACAACTGAGATGCTAAAAACTTTCGTCTTATTACCAAGACAATGTTCACAGTCGCTGTGACCATGTCTTGGCAATAAGACGGAAGTATAGCATCCCATTGTTCCACTCTTTCCTTCGTGGCTGTAACTTCATTGTTCCCTGAATATTAAATGTAGGTAAAAATACGCAAAGTTAAAATATCTTGTTTCGATTTCATGTTACAAATGAAAACAATTACTCTTACTACAAATAAAACTAATAATAACTTTCTATATATAATATAGTGCCCATTCTATCAAAACTGGTGATATGCTTGACTACGCAATGATTGACATAAATACCATTATAAGATACATCACTGAAGAGTTAGTTTGTTGTAGTTTTGAATGGTGCAAAAAAATTTATCATATCTCTATAGCTACTTTTTGGAGAGAATTATCTTTTACCACAAAGTATAAACATTTTTTCTGCCTAATTTCAACAAGACATTTTGAGCTTTTACTCTTGTATATAGCTTTTCTGTACTGAAAGGAATTACGATCAGTTAACCATAAAATGAGAGCAACAATGAGCACTATAGAATTAGAAATAACTTTTTTATACAAAAAAAAAAAAAAATGTACCATCAGCAAGTATTTTGGTAAAGATTTCTTTTTAAGCAGACTAAGAAAATTCTTATTCGCAGCTAACTTTGCGTTATCATTTTCGCCTTTTCATTTTATTTTGGTTTTCTGAACATAGAGCAATAAATTAAAATAATCGACTTTAAAATGAGAGCAAGTATTTGTACCATCGCATGAAAGCTAACTTTTCAAGGACAGATCGAAGTGAAATACTGCTAAGCACAAATGCAGATACCAAGAGGTGGTTGCACAGCGGATGCACTTTTGCACACCCAAATAATATGACTACACATTGCATTTTAAGTAGAACTATTATATTTATATATATATATATATATATATATATATATATATATATATATATATATATATATATATATATATATATAATATATACTGTATATATAACATATTTAAACATATATATTTATATCTTCCTAATTATATATTTGCACATATACACACACACATATTTACACGCCATTTTGGAGATAGTTTTGAGTACCTGGAAAGCAGAGGGACTTGCGATTCGTGATCTCTGACAGGTTGGACATGTACTTCCACGATTAACCAATACAGACTTTCCTCGATAACATACGGACACATGTTTTGAAGATTCGTCCTTTGAATGGCAATGTACTGTTTACAATGAATTATTAATTCGTTGTCTGAGAATGAAGATAGATGAGAAGAATCTTTAAAGCAGCAACGAAAAGGTTAGAAAAAGATTACCAAACAATGATGAGGGTCAAATTTCAGCAACACACGTGCAATATCAGGTAACGGTCGACGTGGTCTGCAATGTAGAATGTGCAGCTTTTTCATCGCAAACATTACCCTGCAAAATAGATAATCCGTTCACTGCTTCAACAATTCTATGTTGCCTTCAAAGATTCAGGGACTAGGATTACGGACAGACTGATTACATTAATTTCATTGGTCACACTGGCTATCTTTATTCCATTTTCTTGTAAAATGGGAAAAAGTCCTTCTTAATTCTCATGGCCATGAATACCGATCCGGAATTTTGTTTCCGCTTGCAGTATAGAGGAAAACAAACTCAATTACTTGCAAACAAGAAACAATGTACTAGTAATAATTATTGTCTTTTCTCTCAAAGTAAATACAGGTATATACACTACTCGATTTTATACATACACCAGATACATAGTTCCAGACATCATTTGTTTTTATGAAATATATAATAAACACTAAGCTGTAGTTCATGAATCAGAGACAAAACTCCAGTAATATCCTGCCTACTGATCCCTTGGAAAATAAAAGAACAAGAAAAACGACATTGTCATTGTTCAGGGACCAGAAACCTCCTTGGAATCGTATCTTGTTCATTTACAGATTACAGAAATAGTAAGTTATCCATTCATTCACCTTTTTATATGTAAACTATAATTTTACAGGATCTAATTGAAAAAAGGTTTCCTCACAATTTCCCTGCTGGTGGCTATACATTTAGATTTCGTCTCTCGTCATCCTAAACGTCAACAGCTTTAAATTTTCATTCGTTCGTCAACAGCATTATTCTTCCCTGCACTCCGGGGTCACCTCTAATGATTCTGTTTATTTTTATGATCTCTAACATATAAATTCGTAACTATATGTAAAAAATAAAATTACTTCCAAATTTAGGACAGACAATAAGGAAATTCTCTTATTACCGTGAAGAATATGTAAGATTCAGAATATCAGGTTAAGCGATCACTTAATTATTATTAATCAAAACAGATGCTGGAAGAGAGTTATTGATTAGAAAAGATATCAGAGCTACAATATAAGACTTTTCTGTGCGTTGCACATTCACGTGGTCTAATCTTTGAATATTCAAAAACGACATCACACTTTTCATTCTACGTAGCTTTTATATCAAAATGGAATTTTCATGTATATAACATGCTTGTTTCATAAATACTGAGGTCAATGTTTGGCTCCCGTATTTCCAAGTAAGCAACCCCCCCCACACACATATATGTATATATAATGTATTATATATATATATACATATATATATATATAATACATACATATATATATATATATATATATATATATATATATATATATATATATATATATATATATATATATATATATATATATATATATATATAATTTATAAAGGCCATTCACTGACCTCTTATATTCTCGAAATCTGTCGAAAATCGGAACATGAAATGAAGACTTTTTTTTAAATTAGCCTAGCTTCAAGCCTGTTTCTTATGGCGAAACGCTTTCAGACTTAATTTAAGGGTATTAAAGTTATGTTTATTGTACAAGTCTACTTCTCAAAGAAGGTAAATTTAATAGATGCAATTTAGAATATACAAAAAATCCTTGAGCAAAATGGTTCCCAGATTCAAAAATTTACGAAACGTATTATAAGGAATCAACTGGCAGGACACAGCTGAAAATTATACTTTAAAGGAAATTCCTGAAGTTCCATATGAAGATTAGAAAAAGATGAAGGGAGGACGGCGATGCCTCGGCATGTCCTTCGAACTACCCTGGTGAGAACAGTATCCAAATATGTCTCTCGGGCTTCTCTGACACCAGAAGAGCTGGAAGACCCAGGCCTACTTGAATGTACACTTATTAAGTAAAATTTTGAAGCGGCTCATTGCGTCGCTCGCCAATTCGAGGCGATGAAGACTACTATCAAAATTCTCTCAATCCCCTTCGTTCTCTCTTCTTTTATGCGAGAAATCGTCATGTTTTTCAATATCTTATCAGAAATACTTTAAAGATAAACAGAGCTAATTGTATGTACGTCACTATATTTCTCTGAAAAACATTAAATGAAAATAATTGCAGCAAACTGAAAGCTTTACAGATCACTGATAGTCATACGGACATGGAATAAAATATTTGAAAGGCGACTGGTGACTGTCTGACAAAAGGTAAATTTTACGGTGAACGCATATTGGACAACATATACAGAACTATCAAATAACATTGGCGGTCCTATAAAAACTGGGAAATATTAAGATGAAATAGCATATGCGGCAACATGCACGAAATATTCATAGGCACCATTGTTAACTAAAGAACACTGATGGCTTTCTGATGATCACCATAAACACGGAGTGTATTCAGTACATGGAAAATCTTCAATCTTTTTATCCAGTTGTATTGATTGCGGATCGAGCAAAAGACCAGTTGAAATATCCCAACAGTAAAATGGATTGGTTGATCTGGAGCAAAGCCTTTTATAGTTAGTGCATGGCATTGCAAATATCTAAAAATGTCAGCACAATGGTATTCTTTCCCCTTCATGGAATATACAGAACAAAAAATCATTCCAGAAATGAAAGCATCGTAAAGCACTCTGGAAATCATTCTGATTTAATCCAGCACCCTAAAAGTCATTAAGAGAAATGAATACTTCTTTGGCAACTTGAATACATTGATGATGAGGGAGTAGCTGCAAAATGAAGACGGTGCTTTCATAGTCAATCACTGAAAATCTGAGAAATTTGCATTTAAAATATGCTTGATTGTCTCTCAAAAACAAAAGAATCACAATTGTCACTATTTACTCTGGAACTGCCGCTATTTGATGGATTAGACAGGGGGACGTTGAAACGCCACCCACCCCCCACATTGCCTCTCTCTCTCTCTCTCTCTCTCTCTCTCTCTCTCTCTCTCTCTCTCTCTCTCTCTCTCTCACAAATAACCATAAAAGCCGTCGTGACATCACGAATGACCTGAAAACTTATTTCTCGAAAATCAGTTTCTATGTATGAATATCATCCATTGAATACCAGTTTGCTTTTATATATATATATATATATATATATATATATATATATATATATATATATATATATATATATATATGAGAGAGAGAGAGAGGAGAGAGAGAGAGAGCCATCGTTCAATTACTATTCACCTAACCTCAGTTTTGTGTGTGTGTGTGTGTGTGTGTGTGTGTGTGTGTGTGTGTGTGTGTGCGCGCGCGCGTGCGTGTGGTGTGTGTGTTTGTAGAAGGCTACGGAACAAGGCATCATTGCACTTTTCTATGCTGAACCTGAAGGAAACACAAAAGGACAGGAATGGAAGACAGGTGGGACAACCTTGAAGAAAGCGCCGACAGTCATCATGCTAATACTAAGTTGAACCATCTAATTTCGCAATAGTACTTAATTCATTTGCAGAAATAAGTGCCGTGACTAAAAATGCATACCCATACTTGGCAAACTAAAATTTTTCGATGCAAACCCCATGAAATGGACATTTAATGGCAAAACAGAACAAAGTTCACAAAAAGAAAAAAGGCTTCGCATGATCACATAAATAGAGGAAAGGTTTCCCCGATTCATTCATCTTCTTTTATACTGTATTTATCTTTGTTCCCATTATCACTTCTTCACGATTTTCTTCCCTTTTAGTTACATGACTGGTTTTCTCTGATTGATTAGACAATCCCGTGAGAGGGTTCGCGCTCTGTTTCGTGAAATGAGAAAAAAGATTTATAAAAGTAATTATTTTGTTTGGATGTCATAAATTATTTTATTTTATATTTATGGTGATACAGATAACTGACATTTATTAATGTTCCATCTACTACTTGGATGAATTCGTTGACTTCATTAGAAAAAAAAACTGAAATATATTTATGAGAGTACGAATTGCAGATAATGACAGTCTTCTGCCAAGATACCTCAAAAAATC
The DNA here is from genome assembly GCF_040412425.1 of Macrobrachium rosenbergii. NCBI lineage: Eukaryota > Metazoa > Arthropoda > Malacostraca > Decapoda > Palaemonidae > Macrobrachium > Macrobrachium rosenbergii. The sequence goes on from NC_089754.1 coordinate 44,226,591, forward strand.
AACCACAAAAACCTGGCATTCATCCTCAACTTCATCAAAGGCTCTTGAACTACGAGAATGAATTTTTATATGTAACAATTGCAAGGAATACAGATTAACGCAGTAACCGATTTCACTGAAAGAATACTGAAATGCACTATTATTTATGAGAATACGAATAGCAGACAATGGTATTTTTATGGCAGCGATACCTCAAAAAATCAGACACAGAAACCTCGCATTTAACCTCAACTTAATCATACGGATGTTGCACTCAGAAAGTGAATCTTTATTTGGATGTAACAACTGCAAGGGATGCTGTAGTAATAACCTAATTTTTCAGCAAGTCGTATATTCTTGTCGATGACATTTGTTGTGGGCTCGTCAGTTCAAGAAATTAAATTGTTCGATTAATCTGACCAAAAATTATATATCATTACAAGAAAGATGGTTCATTTGAGAATTTATATGAAACCAATGCTGAAAAATGAAGTCTAGGAATAATAAACACAAGGATGACTTTATTTTGGAAGGATATAGGAATGTGCTTAGGTTATTGTCTAAAATTTTATCCCCGTTTGTCTAAGAATATTTTATTTTCACTAAATACGCACGGGAATGACAAGATTGCACAAAATAAAAAATACTCATGACTTCAGAAAACTTCACTGTACTTTTTCAAACACGAAATGAAAGAATATTGAATTGCATGAAATAAAAAAAATTATATATTTTTTTTTGCTGCATTATTCGTGTAAAGGAAAAGATCTGGAAGGAATTTGTACAAATGCCTGTTCATTTCAGGAATTATATAGTAAAGTTCTCTCCGAGTATAACAAAATACACATAAAATACTTTACAAATCGCAGGTCCATCCGTTTACCGTAATGGAACAAATGCTCACGAAGATAAAGGTAGCGTGTTCATTTTGGCACGCGGACAGTCGTTTTGATTAAGGATAAAATCAGTGGTGTAATTTATGTCAAGCTTTAACTGCTACCCATTTTACAGTGATCTGCTGAGAGCGCTTGTGAGAATGAAGAAAACAAAGGGAATATGAAGTGAGCAAACATGTACTGTAATTAGCAGCCCAGAGGGGTCGTTCATGTAGTCAAGATAAGAATAGCAGGAAAAAAAATCTTCATTCTGATTTAAGTAAACTGCGTATGGTTGCAAAAGAAAGATGAGAATTATGAAACTTCATTTACCTAAAATTGGGAAAATACAATATGAGGAAAACAAGAAAATGAGAAAATGGGAAAATACAATAAGAAGAAAATGAGAAAATGGGAAAATACAATATGAGGAAAACAAGAAAATAAGAAAATGGGAAAATACAATATGAGGAAAAAAAGAAAATGGGGAAATGGGAAAATACAATATGAGGATGAGGAAAACAAGAAAATAAGAAAATGGGAAAATACAATATGAGGAAAAAAGAAAATGGGGAAATGGGAAAATACAAAAATGAGGAAAACAAGAAAATAAGAAAATGGGAAAATACAATACGAAGAAAATGAGAAAATAGGAAAAGACAATGTGAGCAAAACAAGAAAATGAAAAAATGGAAGAAAACTATATGAGGAAAACAAGAAGATGAGAAAATGGGAAAATACAATATGAGGAAAACAAGAAAATGAGAAAATGGTAAAAGACTATATGAGGAAAACAAGAAAATAAGAAAATGGGAAAATGTAATATGAGGAAAACAAGAACATGAGAAAATGGGAAAATACAATATGATGAAAACAAGAAAATGAGAAGATGGGCAAATACAGTATGAGGAAAACAAGTAAATGAGAAAATGGGAAAATACAATATGAGGAAAACAAGAAAATGAGAAGATGGGAAAATACAATACGAGGAAAGCAAGAAAATTAGAAAATGGGAAAATACAATATGAGAAAAACGAGAAAATGGGAAAATGCAATATGAGGAAAACAAGAAAATGAGAAAATGGGAAAATACAAAACAAGAAAATGGAAAATACAATATGAAAAAACAAGAAAATGGGAAAATACAATATGAGAAACACAAGAAAATGAGAAAATGGGAAAATACAATATGAGGAAAACAAGAAAATGGAAAATACAATATGAGAAAAACAAGAAAATGGGAAAATACAATATGAGGAAAACAATAAAATGAGAAAACGGGAAAATACAATATGGGGAAAACAAGAAAATGAGCATCCTATTTTCTATTCGAAACAGGAAGAGCGCAAAAAAAAAAAAGAAGCCATGAAAAGTCAGGGGAGATAATGAAAAATTACGTCTACACGATACCGTGAGAAAGAGGACCCAGCCAGTTATTTTGGTGGACACAGAAGAAAAAGCAGTGCTGGTTTTTAATGTCACTAATCTTCTTTTGTCTCGAGCCAAGTGTGAGCGTCAGTGCGCGAGAGGAAATGACGATTCTTTGTGAAAAGAAATGAATTACTTTTCCTTCACCTAGCAACAGTCTGCACGTGATTATCTGCCTCTGCGATATGATATTTGGACGTCACCTAGAAACAACAGACGCTTTATTATCAGGTGATTTTCGATTGTGTATCACAAGAGGATGACAGATAGGCAGACTAGGACAGATTTATATTTATTTATATATTTGTATATGTATTTTTGGCACGTGCCAAAGTTTTATCATTCTGATATAGTGCTCAAATACACATACAAATATGTCCTACAACTACTGACTCACGTTTGCTAGGCCAGTGGTTCGCTCTGACATTACCGCCAACTAGTCCACCCAACTTTTAATGGGTATATGTGATGAGGTGAAAAAAAAAATCGCATCATGCCAGTAATCTGATCCGAGAAACCGGAAGTACCCGTCTGGTGCCAAGTGAATCAAAATGTGCAGTGTGAATATGATTATTATGAATATGAATAATAATCAAAATGTGCAGTGTGAATATGGTTATGAATATGAATAATAAATATATGAAAATGTGAACAGTTATTTTAGTTAATAATCACCCCTTCTTTACTTTACATTGTTTATTTTGTGTGCGTTTATGTGCCTTTAACACAGATGGTCAAAGAGTAATAAATTCCATGTTTTCTGCTACAAATTCTAAACCAAGGGCATGCACAGCAACACAGTGCACTCCATTTATAATGAGTAAGATCGGTTACAAAATTACTTGAAAATTGCTGTCATTTTTAACGGGACAGGCACAATACATATATTCGTAAATAAAAGAAATGAAAAACACTTTTGATGACAGAATAAAACCATGAAAAGCATAACCTTGTCCCTGCACAAACAGATGAATAGTAAAATAAAGCGCTAATGGTGTAGGTATACAGTGCATACAACCACTCCACTTTCATGACAATCAGATGAAAATACGACAAGCATGATGTAAAACATCGACCTGAAGCTCATCTACTCCAAAACACTCTATTGAAATGGAAATACCACAAGCAAAAAAACATAGATATACAGAAGCTTTGATCCTCTGCCGCCATACTCATTCTGTTTCCATTATTCCGGACGAACCTCTCGGTGAGCTGAATGAACAATGTAAAACTTTTAATCAACCGTGTAGAAGGCTTCGATCCTGACATTTTAAACGGATTGTCGAAAATAGTTGTACATTTACTAATACGAATTTTTAATAGTTAGAGACACTGAAAACTTTCGCCTTTTAAATAAAGTATTTTATGTTTGATTTTCTGTTGAGCATAATGTACTAGAAATTGGTGATCTCTCATATCTCAGGAAGAAAAAGTCAAAGTTAGCGTTGGTTTGACTGAATGCCTTGTCTTCTTTTTTGCCATTAGGGGAAGGACCTTTAAATCTACTTTCCCTTGGCAGGGAATCTTAAGAACGCAGGTATTACCCTGAAACTTGTTAACAACAATTTTATCTCCATTTTTTTTTTCATCTTTGCCGCATTTATTTTAGAACTGTAGAAGTGTTTGAAGTTTTCTAGACACATATTGCTTTTGGTCATAGTGCACACTTTAGGAAAAGACGATCCATGTTCAAATTCAAATTCAAAACTTTATTCATATGAATAAAATTAGTTAACATATACAAATAATATAAGTATCACAACTGTTTCTAGATATTCTCCGCTCTCTCACACACATAAACAGTATCTATTAGCTTTGATCCTAATGAATCGTAATAGAATTCAGAAACTTTTTTTGTTAGATTAACACTGCATCGATCATTCTTCGAATTAATATTGAAACTGAGGAATACACTATTGAACTCATTACTCTATTTTGTGAATAATGCATCATCCTACTTCATTCTATCGTAATTTGTGTGTTTTTTTAATTGGAGGGAAATCTTTTTTTCTGAATGCGCAAAATACTTAAGGTATTTTTGGAGGGAGCAGGGTTGGGGTGGGGCAAAGGGATGGGGTAGGTTGTTGGCGTTATCATTTCTTTGATCTTTTTTTTTTTTTTTGTCTTTGAGATAAAATACCGTACCCCTAATCTGATCAGGATATACAATGCATTACTCAGCAGTATTGTGTTTCACAACCAAATACTGTAATGTGGAAATCTACAGTAACATCTCTCTCTCTCTCTCTCTCTCTCTCTCTCTCTCTCTCTCTCTCTCTCTCTCTCTCTCTCCTGAAGCATTTGATGCTTCGAAGTTCTGCTGAGAATATGAATGAACCCAAAACCTTGGACTGGCTAATGGAAATCAAGATGTTTCAAATAAGCATCCAATAAAATATGAACGTATGATAAAGCTCCTACAGAGATCCTAATTTGCTCCGGACACACGGCATATTAAAGACATCAACAAACTACTTTTTGCAATAAAACTGGCTGAACGATAAATCAAACCAACTACTCTCAAGACAAACAGGCTTTAATTACTTTGCTGCAAGTCTTCTAGCGATATTAATGACAGTGATAAACTGCAACACGATGCAATTAAAATATCTTTTCATTAAGGTCTACGCAACTCATAAAAAGAAGCTTACACGCAGTCACCCTCCAGAGAGTTATCACGTTTGCAAATCATTCGAATTGCACTGCGCATTCAGTATCTGTATATAATTGATCATTCAGTCTTTTTAATGCAGAAGATTTATTGTACGTTGTGAAATGGTCAAGCAAGGTTTGACAGTTAAACTTCCGGAACATTATTTGTTTCATAAACATATACAGGAGGCTCATTAGCAGCGTGCTGAACCCCCATTCACACGCTGCACCTTTACCTCTAACTTGCATGCATTCTCGCGCTTCCTTTCAAGGACCTTCCTTTCCAAAACTTTTATCGCACCGCCGATTTACCGTTTTTGTAGTTAACCCTTTCTTTTTCCCTCTTAACACTTGCGAATTATACAACTTTTTATACACCTGTCGTCCTTCATTATTTCCGCATGAACATAACATTTTAGGACACTAATCAAGACCACACCCACACACATCATGCAGACGGCTGTCTCTACATCCCCAACATTTTCTCTTTTACTTGAATTCAACATACACACTTCCCTTACCATATTGAATATTTATCTCTGCAATCCTATCTTGGTTTCCATAAAAATTTAAAGGTCTTTTCCGCATCTTCTGTAGGCATCTTGCTCATTTCCTTATTTTCTTGCGTCCCTCATTCTATGTCTTACTTCTTTATTAGCCTGTCATCACTTGTTATACAAATACGAATCAACTACTATATACCACTAACTTTAGCATTCATTTGTTCCTCCTAGTCTCCACTTTACCAGTTTCTGCAGTTTCTCTTCACTAGCCTCATCCAAGTGTGTATCACCTGTAAACGTCAACCATTCCACACTCCACAGCTCATGTTCAACAAATCTGCACCTCAACGGTAAAAAACTCATCGAACTCATGTCTTTAATTCTTTGCCTTCAGTTCCTCAACCGCGAGTTTCTAAACAGGAGTAAAAGTTTCTGGCAGAAATATCCTCTAATATTCCTTCTTTGTCCTCCTATGTCACTCGTTCCATTAGGATATTAAGAAATCATGTAATACATACACTGCATATGGTATCAAGTTAACATGCTTAAGACGATGGTGTGGTCTATGCTGAGGTGATGGCTCTCTTGTTTTCCCCTGAAGACCCTTCATTTAGTTTAAATGTCTAATCTTTTTAAAGAAAACAATAAAAACTGGTAAATAACGCATTCGCAAATAAACGTCGTTCATAGACGTACTATGATGCATGTCATTTTGAGCTTTTGAGGAATGCAATCAACCTCAGGAAACATTATCGGGAACTGAGTCAACAGTTGCAATAAGACAGGGTAAATTACATATTTTCAATTGCATGAATATCGCACTTTGTAAAATAGTGATCATTAAAATGCTAAACATTATCATACCACTTTTATTCAAAAATTTTTAAAGGTCCCAAACATACCTTTGGTACCTTTAAAATAGTAATGGATGTGTTTATTCTCATAAAAACGAAGTTGTGAGAGTTTTGAATAATCATAAATCTTGCTCTTGAAAAATAATATACAATTCTGAAATTGTAAAAGAAGTTTATTGAAACTCAAGACATCTCTTTGTAGATGTTAAACTTTACTGTTGGTACTGAACTTTGTAACAATCATCCTCCTCAGCCTCTTACCCACTGTTGTCCTGTTCTGCATGCTTGGTTCTCATCAATGAACTTCAATCAGTTATTCTTTCTGTTCAAGAAATGAAGGACAAACGGCTGTGGCATCTTAAGAGACTCTTGATGATGATGATGATGATGATGATGATGGTACTTTGAGACGTCCTCCGGAAGGGCGAAGCCGTCCTGTGAGATCTGCAGCTTGAAAGCTTTCTCCGGGCTTCTTTTCCATCGATTCCTCCTCTCCCTCCTACCCCATATTCTCCTCCACTCCCTCCTTACTCTTCTTCTCCCTCTCCTCCTTCTCCTCGACCTCATACCATTCTCCTTTTTCTTCTTCTCCCTGCGCCTCGCTCTTCTCTCTTCATCTTCTTCTTCCGAGGGAACAGCCTGGCGCCTTTCTTCACCCCCGAGGGGCAACATTCTAAGATTCATAAGGCTTTCTAGGAAGTCTGCTACAGACAAAGAGACTTTCTTTCATCTTTACGAAGGGTTATCAGGTTCATACTTAGCTGCGAAACAGGGACAAGTTAGCTTACTTGATTAGTTCCGTTTGAATACCATTTTAGAAGTCATCACAGTTATCTGAAATTAGCTCAAATCTATATTTTTCCTTTTTCACAGAATAATTTCCTCACTTAAAGCAAAGAATATGAGATATAAGATTTAGAACGTACACACCACACGCATTTGCTAAGTGCTAAGTCACGAACCAAGTAGTTATAAAGTTGCCACAAGTAAGTCGCTTACAAAGTAGTTAAAAGGATAATACTTCTAAGCTAGGCTTTCATTTCTCTAGCAGAGACCCTTTGCACTCAGAATGTGATGAAAGTGATAGAGTACTCTGAGCCTTATGCTCAACATGAACGAAATCGAAAAACTACATGAGATCCGTTTTTGTCATATGCCACTCTGTCTTTCTTATAAAGGATGGCATTCTTTAATCAAATAATCTTTCATTCAATCACTCAGTCAGATACTTTTCTCTGCAGTTATTCAGACGGAGTCAGATGATTCAGGACATTCAAAGTGGAAAACAGAATACATTCCAAAGTGGAACCATACTTTAAAGACTGACGGCAATTAGATCTCTTTCCATACTATAACATTTTCTTGTATAGAAGGAAGATACTTTCCAGAAACCATTGCGAAAGACTGTGCACTCCACAGCTCCGTTCTTGTCTGTGTTTAAAGGGGGACAGTATCTATGAAGAAGTCGTTGTTGTCTGTGAGAACCGGTTTGAACTTTCTGGTGCATTAGGGTTATCAAGGAAGAAAATTAAAGTAAAACCTGTCTAAAGCAGTCCACCCGTCGACGTACGTGAGGTCGGTGAAATTACTGTAGGTGGCTATGGAAGAGTGGTTCAGTATGTCAGAGAGTGTTATATGAGAGATGTTAACAGGCATCCCAAAATATCGTGTTTTTTTATACATCAACAGAACCTGGTTTGCATTAACATTTTCTCACGTAGTAAAGGAACTAACAGCAATGAACTTCCTATGAAAATTGTCATTCCAAAATATGAACTAGCAGTTAAAATATCTTAAATTCTTGCTTACGAAATGAAACGCATGAGGACCATGAGACAAGGAAGCCCTTCAACGTAACTTAAAGCTCCCCTTTATGTCTGGAGCGCAGCGAGCTCGTCGGCCGCCATCGTATATCAATAACTAGTCTCTATGTTATTTTAAAAACTGATACTGGTATGGCTGGGGCGTCTGTCTGACAGAAATTCTAGAGTAAATGCACGAGGGCTGGTTGAACGCCTGTTGAAAATTGTTTCATATCCACCTGCCTCTCTTTCGAGGCATTTCTAAAGGCGCAGAGATCAAGGTAGAGCAGAACGCCAGGGGATTAAAAAATTCCGTTTCACTCTATAGGGTCGACGGTCGAATATACTGTCGTTTAATGTCGAAGTCTACGGGGAAAGAGACACCATCCATTTATCTGGCTGAATCCCGAAAGAAACGAGAATTACAAAAAGGGACTTTAACCTTAGCGAGGGAAACGGAAGCAGAAAAAATATTTCAAAGTTTGATAGTGCAGGACAATGGCAGCCGCCGAACCGTCAGTCTATCGTAAAAAAAGCGCCACACACAAAAAAAGATGCTGTAACAAAAACACCTTTATAACTACTAATGTTTTCATATGAAAAACATTGTTTTCTTGCGTTAATATATTTTCAGTTCCCACAGAGGAGCAACACTGATTATGGATAAAACTGACTGAGATTGAAAACTGATCAAAATAACAAGACTGATTGATACAGTTTTCTATCTTCTTCTTTTACCCACTCACAATCTCACAAAAGAATTCTTTCAATGAATTGTCAAAAATTGGTTGCATGTCGATCAAACATTATTGCGATATCAGAACTATAAATAATGTTGGAAAGTATTACACTCAAAGGATTAAGGTCGCTTTTTTTTTTTTTCTTTTTGAGCTGGCTCGAATGCAGCATGAGTCTGAAGGGAAATTATTTCCAAAAATTCGACTCTTCTTTCTCGACTTTTTTCGGATAGCTACGTATCATTTGAGCAATTGTTTTCTACTTTCCAGTTTTCAAAATAAAATAAACTATTACTATTGTGTTTTTTCTGACATTTTTCTCTTTCATCAGGCAGTCCTATGCTTTCAGTCAACTGATTTTCCAAATGCTTTACCTGTTTTTATTTTTTCAATTAACTAAGTGACCACAGGATGGGATCTTTAATAATAATGCTTCCACAGCTTCGGCTTCGATACAAATGTCTCATCTAATAAAAATAATAATGTTTTCCTACCTTTACATTATACAATCACTTGAATGTGCTTCACTTTGTCAGTTTTCATTAAGGAAAGGACTACCAAATGTCCTGTTGTCCTAAAAGCGAAAACTGATATTTTATATTAGTATGTGGTTATAATGGATTCCACTACTAGGTGCGCCGGAAACCTAGACATTTCACAAGCTTATATTTTTCACATTTGAATATGTCATCCACCAAAAACAATGACAGTAAAATATCTAACGGTTCATTCTCCTCTCAGCAATTTTTGACGAATCATTGTACTAATTCAAGAGTAGCGGATTATTTCCTAGATAATTGAGCATATTTTCTTTTTTGTATTATCTATTCAATATTATCTTCTAATGTCTGATTACATTCTACTCTGAATTACTAAAATCAAATTATTAAAGTCTTACAAGTTATTTCATCGCATACAGAATTTACTGTACACGTCACTGAAAGATGCCTGTATAATAACTGCAGTGAGGTTTACTTTGTACCAGTTGTGTGTAAGTATGTAGGTATATATGTATTTATGTATGTATGTATGTCTTTTATTTTCCTTTAGGTTTCCTCCTCCATGCGTAAACAGAGACAGGAATACCTGACAGGTGGATGTCTGCACGCTAATTAGTAACTGTTGTATGGGCATTGCGATATACTTGCCTATCACACGACTTCTTGACTCACTCCGAATGATTGATTTCCACCGGGGGAAAAAATATCACTCACTTGTCGTGCGCAGCCGTATCTGCCAAACAGATACGACTTCAAAACTATTTTGCACATTTTCCAGAAAATTTTAATTTTGATTCGTATGTATTAATCGAGAATATGATCTCACCTTAAATCTTCGATAAAACTTCTGTTGGAAAACGTTTTACACAGTTCATCCTATAAAGTTAAAGCAATGAAATAGTATTACTAACAACACAAGGCACTTCCTACTTTGTAATATGAATATCATTTCATCATAACCACATTTTCATGTTTTTTTTTTTTTTATAAACACGTCGTTACACCAGAAAAAAACAGAATTAGACCGTTATTAGACATTAGATAAACAGAAGGATGTTATCTCAAACGAAAAAGCTTTCACTCAAGTTCCCGTTATCAAAATGCTTGAAGAGAAACTACTCACAGACTACGACTAATTTTATCACATACTGCTATAATTACATTTGTGACCAAACGAGTTTCATAACGATTTAAACGTACTGCGAGCGACGGCACACACAACAAGCATGCACATTCTCTCTTTAACACCGCAGCCGTTCTAATATAATAATCCGTTCAATCAAAGCAGATCCGGCATAATAGTACCTGATTTATTTCAATGGTTTAAAATAAACAATTCATCAGTTCACGTTATTCCTTAGTGTCTGTCGGTATTTTGCACTCATCTATTGATTAGGTACACAAATATCAAGATATGGATTATCTTAAATAATATTTCTATGGTTATTAGTAGAATGAAAGACATAATCACAGCGAATGATAACTGGGTTCAGTGCCTGAAAGGTACCCTCTCTCATGCATGCGTGAGCCCTCATTCAATATCAGGATTTATATGCATACAAACAAATAACGTAGTAAATACTGCAATTGCTGCTCTCCTGATCTAATTACTTACTTTTGTTTATATCAGCCTCATTTTCCATATCCTAACCATATGGAAGTATTACTCATGCAAGCGATATCTCAGCTAAATTCTACTTATGCTGTAAGCAAACATGTGAAAAAAGCACTTGATAAAAATCTTAATCTTCGTAGATTACAGCCGGACTTATCAAACTGACTAGATTTGTAACATGAATGAAAATGCATCAACTGATCAACTTACAAAAGGGAGGCATGTGAACGGAAACAAAATTATTCTGTGCAGATTCCTGGATAACATATGAAGCATTATATTAATTTGGATATACTCATCTATCTATGGATATAGTTTATATGAATTTAAGTATGAATTTAAGTTCCAAATATGGATATGTGCTTGTTTACAAAAATTTATATTTGTGAAAATAAATGAAAATAAATCCTAAATGAGGAAACCAACCAATTATCAACAACTATAATGTGATAACACTCTTGACAAACGGCTGAGCAAACAAGAGAAAGGAAGAGTAAGAGATATAACTATCTACATAATGTGACGAAAGTTAAACAACAGGAGAAACATTTTAGCCTGGACACACTGATCCATTAAACGTTTATAGCGAGTTACGTTTGCAACCACGTCTACCGTGAGAAGAAAATCGATACAAGTCGCCATACAATATTAGCAGAGAAACAGAGATGGAAATTTAATGATCCGGTTACACATTGAGATCTCTCGATGTTTATCCCAGAGACGCCGGAGGGACAACAATGCCGCTCGACTCTGATGGCACTGACATTTCGGAGCCTTTTAAAAATGGAGAACATTCGGCTTGTGGGTTCCACTGGGCGCTTTCCTCCCGCCTCTCTTCTCGCATCTTGACATTGGCAAGTCAGTTCGTATCAAACCAAGAAACTTGAAAGAAGGTACTCGGTTTCCCCCACATAAGCAAAGAGAGAGTGTTCATCAATAATAGTATATACATGTGGATAAACCAACAAAGTCCTACGGTCAAATAAATTCCTGATTCCAGTGCATACATAAGTCTGGCTGGTAAAATTCTGTCAATATATATATATATATATATATATATATATATATATATATATATATATATATATATATATATATATATATATATATATATATATATATATATACACATATATATTTATATATATATATATATATGTGTGTGTGTGTGTGTGTGTGTGTGCGCGCGCATGTGTATGTGTTTCCATTAATATGGAGTGTAACCGAAAGGAAATACACTTTTATTACCTCCTCCTTGGCCTGGAACTTGTGAATACCGTCCGTTGTATATCAACCTATCATCCATTTTTTCCACAAAACCAAACCACCATAAAACACCTGATCTACCTTTTCACACACATTAAAACATTTTAACCTCTCCACTGTCTCTCCACATTTTCACTTCCATTTATTTTTATGCCACATAATACTACGGAAATAGTTCATCTTAACAAATTCATTTCTTTTATTCTGCTTCGAACATTCACATTTACATCCATAAAGGCTCAACAAACGCCTCATATATTCCCTTCTTGGTTTCAATAACTAACCTCTTCTCTTATCCTACCCTCTTCCATTATATTCACTCCCAATGTCATATTAAAATTCATTGCTCGATATTCGTTGTTTTCAACATCCTCATAAACAAAGGCTAGGTTCAAACAGGTGTCGACTCTGCAGGCGCAAGGTGTTGGGAGCATATGCTTATGGCGCAAGAAACTGAGGGTGTTTAAGCGGATAAAGAGATTGGAGGCAGAATATTGCTAGTGTTCGAGCCTTTGGGTGTCTCCATACTGCAGCAATTCATGTCATGAACGCATGTCTATAACTTATTTCATCCATGGCACAAAAAAGGTTGAAAACAAATCAACGACCATAAATGGAGAACGATTCTTTGGTAAATGAAGCGATGGTTAAGACTAGACCAGTAATCCATTGAATTTCATTTAACTTATTTGTGATGTGCATGTAATAAGCTATCGAAGTGTTTATATATGATATATATATAATATATATATACATATATGTGTATATATAATACACACACATACACACACATATATAATATATATATATATACACATATATATGGGTATATATAATACACATATATATGGGTATATATAATACACACATATATATATATGTATATACAGTATATATATATATGGCTGACCTTGCTTTCAGTTTCAAGATTTACACTGTAAAATTCAAGCCATTGTTAATGAAATGTCAAAACACATGCCGTTATGTATTCACTCACCATAACAGGCGGGGACAGAGTGGCAAGCAAGAATAACAAATATACTGTCGACAAAAACATCATTCTCGTTTCCCGTTGACATACACTTTTAAAGACTAAGTACCCGCAAATCTTGCAGAGTTTAATCAGAGGAGCACTAATGACCTTTCCCTTTCTGTTAATATTCTGACTTTTCATTAATAATTCTTTGGACTTCTTGGAATAGAGAACGTTGGATGAATATTCATTTGAAATGTCATTAATCTTCGACTCTCGTGTTTCGCAGTTAATCTTGTAGACATCTTGATTGACAAATTAAGTTATTGATGAGATGGATAGCAGAAGAGCAACCGCATTAAAAAACTTTCCGTTGTAAAGACTTTGATAGTAAAGAACTGTTAGGTCACATCAACACTTTAAAGATATTCGTTTCGTTTTTTATAACGTAGTTAATATAGCAATAATAATTTTTATCGCACTCGTCTCATACTTATATATGAACATTATATACATCAGGAACTGTTAACCTTGTTCAGTTCTAAAAGCAGTAGGCATAGTTTCGAAAACCACTATTTTTAACCGACTAAATATGCGCTAGATAAAATTTTTTCTGAGATGATTGCATTACAATCATGATATATGTCAATGGTTCTTTATTAAAATATGGTTGTTGTTGTTGTTATGTTGGGTAGGTAAATCAGTATCTTCTTGGCTGAACAATTCAAAGCCTACGTTATTCATAAACAGTCACCTCCACAATACAAAGCAGAAAGTAACTGAAGAGAAATAAGTGACAGTGTGTATCTTGTCGGTATTTAAATAAAAAAAGCAAAGGGAAAAAAAAGAGAACAAACTAGAGCAAGAGAGAGAGAGAGAGAGAGAGAGAGAGAGAGAGAGAGAGAGAGAGAGAGAAATACGTACTGATATGATCTTAGGTTTTGGGCCCCTATGTCCTTATTGTATCTTTACTGGCAGAACAGAAGCCATTTGAAACTTCAGTTTGTCTTTTCTTTATGTTACAGAATGCCTCGTTGTTTCTGAGAGTATTTTATATGGTTATCATTTATTTTCACAAAACACTGCTATATAATCCAATATGAAAGTATTTTTCTTATCCACTTGAAATTAAGATATTGCTTTTTGAAATCTTCGACATATGCTTTGCTTAAATGGTATTCATGACAGTCCTTGACACTATGGTAACCAGAAAACCTTCTGTAAATAAAATATTTCTTGGCCCCTCGACGACAGCACTCTTCATGCAATTCTGAATTGCCTTGCTAAGGTGCTTACAATTATGGCATCGCGTAAGTCCATTGCTTTGCATCTATCAGTGAACAAAGTAAATAGATATCAATAACAATCCCATGAATTAGCATTGGGTTATAGCTATAAAAGCAAGAATAAATTTGTTAAAATCATGAATAAGAGGCTTCAGGTTATAAATATTTCCCGCACTTTCATTCTTCCAGTTATTGTCACTGTGTAATGGCTTCCTCAACTTTGGGGTGTTTTCCCTATTTTTGTATAAATGAAATGTTTGGTTGTCACAATATTCTGCAATAAATCACCCATGTCTTGTGCCCAAGACTCCTGTATCTGATGCTCTTTAATCAAGTATTCAACCTCAACAGATGTACCAACATTCGTTTCAAGAATAAGAATAAGCATACTTCTTGATAAAGAAAAAAAAATCAAGACTCAGTGAACGCTCTAATCCATGTTATGTGAAACCTATGATTGGTTTTACGTTTCATATAAATCCCTTTGCTTTAGTTTTTAATCCATTAATGAATTATCATGCAATTATTCCATCTGGAGAGAGAGAGAGAGAGAGAGAGAGAGAGAGAGAGAGAGAGAGAGAGACTAAGCATGGGAAGCTCTACGTGGCAATAGTCGTCCCATCAGATAGCACTGCATCCGGCAGACACATGGGGTGGGGTTGGAAAGCTATCGGGGAGGGGAGGGGGAGGTAGGAGAACCAAGAGGTTCTCTGGGAGGAGTTGAGAGAGAGGGAGACGTGCAAGTTACCCGCTACTCAACAAGACACTTTATATCTCTCCGCCTCATGACATTTGTCACTATCACCTTAAGTACTTGATACAATTTAACTAACTCCTTGGGTTAATATTCCTTTGCGTTGGCTCTTTTACTTCAGGTATATCCTTCACCTTTCTTTAAAATTTACGAAACATTCTTAGTAACAAAGCAGAACAAATGCAAAGGCCGATTCATTTATTGGTTCTTTATTAACGTATTACTGACGCGTCAAAACCAGATCACACTCCTAAAGTCATGGCTGTGTTGTCTTCGAAGTCACTGCACTGTGATTCTAAAAGCTAGTGTTACAGTCCTTCAGATTCGTGAATTCACTTTGAATTCCAGGATTTTATGCAGCCATTCTACGCACCATTTATTTTGTATCATTCCATCCGATTTTTTATCCACACGTTTTAATATTTCTTTATTACTGAATACGTCCACCGCAGTTGGAGTACATTTAAATATTATAATTACTATAACTATGGTGATCTATACTGCAATAAGCATACTCCTATTTATTTATTTCTCTCTCTCTCTCTCTCTCTCTCTCTCTCTCTCTCTCTCTCTCTCTCTCTCTCTCTCTCTCTCATATTTATAAGCAATACTGATAAGGTGACATCAGTGTTGTTGTCATATAAACATATCATTTATTCCTGATTTTATATATATTTTTAATACCCGTTTTAGGAATGGGGGAGTCTGTTCAAAGCTAATGTTGCTTTATATTTCTATTAAGAGATACAATAGGCATTCAAACTGTATCCACATAAAGCACATGTTCATCCAAACAGTAAAAACAGCACAAGAGTGTCCCATATTTTTCTCTTCACCTGTGAAATATGAAAATCATTTATCAATTTATAGACACACATAAGGCAATATATATATATATATATATATATATATATATATATATATATATATATATATATATATATATATATATATATATATATATATATACACACATATATAATTACTTTCGCGTTTTATTGCTCTTTTATTGTTAGGCTTTGAGGCAAAATTTCAGCATAAATGCATGTACGTTTATGCGGATTAGAGGACTCGGTCAAGAGTACATTAACCATTTCTTTCTCTGTAGCAATTTTGTGTGAATAAGTCTGTTCACAAACACCCGGTTTTGAACTGCCAAGTCTTTGACGAGGTGATGAAGATGGCTAATTCAGCCAAAATGTATAGATGGCTACGTTGCAAAATCAAGGATGAAATTCAAAGCTGACATTTTAGACAGCACCCAAGAGCGAAGATTTTCATTCTTGTTTTTGCAACGTAGCCAGCTACACATTTTGGCTGAATTAGCCTTCTTCCTTGCCGTCAAAGACTTATCGGTTCAAAGCACAGGTTTTTCTGAACAGACCCCAAACAAAATTTCTAGAGGCAGAAATAGTTAATGCACTCTTGACCGATTCCTCTAATCCGCATAAACGTACATCATGTATTTATGCAAAGTACTTACGCCCTACAATTACCTTAGCTGAAATTTCACCTCAGTCCCTAGCGTCCCCACCCACTAACCTCCCTCCTCCACCCCCCATCCCAAAAGTACGAGTTTCATTACCAAAAATGTCTCGAAATTGGGGTCATAATGGATTGGCCAATTATCGAGTGAAACAGGTTTACCTTGCCTTTGTTCCCCGAAATGCAATTTGCTGCCATCATTCTGAAACCAGTTCATGCCTTTCCGAAAAACGTTTGTACGTACAGATTCATCCGGTCTTCGCTCTAAATTTACCCGTAATTTCTAGCAAGACTAATCACTGTTAAAGACAAATTTACGACAATTATAATAGATTGCATATTAGCTTTTGTATTTCAAAACTTCTCAAAATTTTATATAGTTATCAACGGTAAGATGGAATCATTACGATGGCGTTATAGGTACACATACTCTAGTATTTCTCGAGTAAGAAAACTTCCCTTGTGTTTGTACATCTCTTCATGCAGATGAAGCAATTGATTATCATTAAATAAAAATGAAAAATTATTATCTCTAAGGCACTATAAGATTTCATGCATTTATTAAACCAGAAAAAATATACAGTTTGTTTCTATAAAGTTTGTCACAGAAAAATCTTTTCACGATTCTAGAGTAATTTCCTTCACGTACACTGTATTTAAGGCTTAAATGGCTTTATAAATAATGTTCAACATATTGGATATACTGAATAAACATGATAAATAACTCATACGTGAATGTAAAAATAAAGAAATATTTCCCACCCATATCACTTAGTGTCTCTGTCTGCATTTTAATTAATTTTTTCTTGATTCTCTTTACTGGAAACGTAATTCATCTCATCTCTGTAGCACTGCGCAATTCAAGGGTACTTCATAATCGTTTCGGAGAGCTCGTGAACTTATGGGCTAAATGGCTAAATTCATTTCTGAAAAATTACATTTTACATCAAGTTATCTTCTTCAGCCATCTAAAGCTATAAATTGACCTATCCTTTCCTGCTTAGAATAACGTTCACACATTTCGGGGGATCTCTTCCTTTACCTAACTTCTGAACAACACAGAGGGCTATCCCAGTTTAATCAATGACCCCTACCCTCGACTTGCTTGCTCCCTTGGTATTGCTTTCCTCTTTAGCAAGTCTCCGCACGATCTCTTTTCTCCTAGAACAGTTTAGAACACCACACTTTTAAGCTGGAGGAGAATAGCTTTCCTTCACTTAAAGTTTCACTCTTACTTTCCATAGTCATTTACTCTTTCTAAATCAGGGACTCTAGGATGGTTTGTTTTGGTAATTATTTTCTTCTCTCTCCAATTCTTTTTGTTATTTGCCCTTTTTCATGTGGGCTCGAAAAAAATATATAGTTGAACTGAAGGCACCCAAGTAACTTATTATTCTATTTTGATTTTCCTGATAATCTTCTTTACCTTGGATACAGTTCAGTTATTGAGACTCATATTTTTTTTCTTTCTAAGACTAATTATCATAGCAAGATTTTTCATTACTGTTACCCAGGCTTTAAAGCTATTTAATCTAATTCCACTGAAGTGTGTTAATAACCCATCTGGAAACTACAGATATAAGTGGCTTTTTTATTTTTATCTCTTGAAATACTTTAGACCTTTAACACAACCGCTATAATTAACAGAATGGTTAATATTTAAAAAATATATGTAGTCACTCGCATGCTTACACAAGTAACGCGCTTTGTGATTTTATTTTGTAACGGACCCATAATGTGTTTCAGAGTTTGATGTAAATATCCAGAGTATATTGCTTTATTTGTGAAAATTAGGTATCCTTCATAACTGAGTAAACCCATCACAGATTTTTGGGAACCAAATGAATATAATAAATGATTATCGAATCAGCATTACCCTGAAATCATAGTACCGGCTATATTCTAATCTCACTGCAAGATTACATTCAATCTTTAGAAAGATCACCACCATTTCGTTATGAGCTCCAACTTGTCAAGCTATAATTAATTCAATTAATGATTTTTCCATGAAAACTTTTATGTAACTCGGGAGCCCTCGCCTATGTGCCAAGTGAGTTATCTAACCATCTTTTAGATATAAGGAAGAGGTTTACGTCATTTAAGAAAGAAGAAACCCTTCCTGAAAATTTCTGACAAAATCTTTCCTCACAATTTTGTCTATTATGATTTTTATTGGATTTTTTTTCTGGTGCAAAATTAGGTGACTGTACAAGGAAAAACTTAAATTTTGAATGATACTTGCTCTGTAATTCCTATTTGGTTTAAACAGGATTTTTTTACGTTCATAGGTCTAGCAGCTCGTAACAATGACTGAAAATATATAGGCGTACGAACTTAAAAAATGTCAGTGTATATAAGATATGTTGAATATTCTTTTTTTTCTCTCTCTCTCTCTCTCTCTCTCTCTCTCTCTCTCTCTCTCTCTCTCTCTCTCTCTCTCTCTCTCTCTCTTCCCCGCCAAATTTTATGGTAAATAATAAACGATTATATGTAATCTAGCGGTATAATGTGTCTAATATACACTTGAAAAATAAATGTCACTGGATTAAGTTGATTTATATATGCATCACAAGTTACCATTCCTCTTGCACTTTACCTCAGACCTGTCATCACAGGGTTAGATTTACTTATAATTTATCTGAATGGTGTAACCAAGATGGACAATTCATTCCTTGTTCTTAGACTCTCTTACGGATTGCTCAGAGAAGAGGGGCACGCGCACTAACACGAATAGCTTAGGCTATTAAATATGTAACAAATTACTAAAGTGAGTGAAAAAGATAAAACGGGGACAAAATCATTCATAGTAAATTCCACTTATATGACAGAATTGCCTCTCAAGTAGAAAAAGATCAAAAGACTTTAATTACAAATAAGGCTTAGTTTTTTAGATCTCTGTGACTGGAAAAAGAAAGGTAAACACCAAGATAAATTCTCGTGTTTGAACTTCTTCAGCCTCGGGGTAATGATGCATAAGGTCATCGTGACAACCAGATGAACTTGGAATTTTCAGAAATTCAGTTCATACCACTTCCGCAGAAGTTCCTTATTTTCATACTTCTTTCAGACAATATATTATTACTTCCAAGTTCCTCCCCCGGAGAGGGTGATTAAATTTTCGATGCACAAAATTAATATTGAATAATCTGGAGACGAAACGACCTACCTCGAGGGGACATATAAACACCTTAAATCAAATAAATAAGATCTCTTTATTTATATCATGTTATTCCTAACCTATAGAGCTCAGGACTTCGTAAGTCCCCTGATTACATGAAATTTGTCTTCCTTATCACTTCATCTCTGGATATTACTTCAACTTATCTTCTTTTCTTCGTCTTTGTTGCTTCTTTGTGTATGTCCTTCCATTTTCCTATGTGTCCCTCCATGGGATGTTTATGAGAGTTTCACAGAAATGCAATTTCATTCAAAAATTACATTTCCCACTGAAAAACTTATTTTATAGGAAAAACATTTTGGGGGGGGGGTGGTGTTACATATCTATTATGTTAGGGTTTCATATTTTTTTTACTGAAATATTAACTTTTTGAATAAGTTTTTTTCACTCAATGTATCACAATAGTGATATCTTCACACATGCTTTTCCCGGATTCAATTTTTTCAGATGAATCACAAGGACACTTTAAAACGATTTTTTACTATGATTAATTTTTTCTTTAACAGGCAAATATTTTCCATAAAGTTCTCCTCATAAGCACCTAATTTTTCTTTTCTTTTTCTTTTCTTGATATCACTGATATTTCATTTTTTTTCACAGTTTATTGCCAAATGATTCTTATTTGGTATTTTGGCTAAATCTCCTAAAAAAATACCATCATAGCAACATCTTTTCCGGGAGTTTCAAAAGCTTTTTACACCACTGAAAGGAATTATGGCTTCCCTACGTGGAAAGTTGAGTAAAAGGAAAATTTAATATAGGTAAATTCGCCTTCATCATGGCATCTGTTCACCTTCTATGCTGATTCTTAAAAGTATTTCATCCTAACTTCCCTTTGTTCACTGTCTTAGATCAATCAGCAGGTTCATGAATGACAGACGCACTGTCAGGAAGGGGTTGGGGGACGAACGGGGTGGGGGTTAGGTTTAGTGGAGAAAGAAAAAAATTCAAATTCAAATTCCAGAGGCAAAAAAAAGAGCTGGAAAGTATAACTCGCTTTCATCGATGGTATTCTTATTCTACTGATGTCTTTCGAATTGCACGACATTTTTCTTCATGGCGTCTATACAGTATATACCTTCGGGGAATTTTTTCTATTTTTGATGTAATTTTTAGGTCCTCATTAGCTCTTTCCACAGGCATAAGTTGGCCTTATGGACATTAATTTCACGAAAATGATTGCTGTTCCTACGTTCCAAGAAATTATTTTTTCTTGCAGGTGATTTCTTTGTTCCCTTTTATATGCGTTTACTTTAATCATTAAAGTTCTTTAATTCCAGACATTTTTAAATTTACATGGAAAATACCTTTAAAAGGAACTTCTTTTTTTGTCATAGCTCGTTTCCTTTCACCCTTTAAAAGAAGGCGTTTTCTTTCTTATGAAATTATTAATTCAAGAGGGCTAAGGCTCCTTTCTGTACTTATGAAGTAAGTTGCTTTATTACATGTATGTTAAATCAAATAAAATCTGTCACTGTTACTTATTTACCTTGGCAGACTTTGTAGAAGTAACTGAAAGACGACATACTATAGTCACCATTATATAATATATAACATATATATATATATATATATATATATATATATATATATATATATATATATATATATATATATATATATATATATATATATATATATATATATATATATATGTGTATATGAATCAAACACTACCTAAAGCACGTTAACAACTTGAGACAAAGAACGAATTTAAATGATATACACTCTATCTTACGTAGCTTTTGACGTCTAAGTCAGGATGACCACCAAGAAAATAACTTCTTAATCTGTAACTGTATTTTCACACAAAGTAATCCGTGTACAGAGATGTTCCCAAGTCGGACATCTGCTGCTGAGATGGGGGATGGAGTTTCCACGTGCACATATCAGGTTCATTAACATTCCACCTGGTGCTCTGGCGTCCTCCAAAGGTATCCTGAAGATTAGTTCATCTGCACGTAGCAGATGCTGACATTCCCTCTCAACCTCATTTTCATTTTTCTTTCCTAATTAATATATGTTGTGATAACTCCCAATAAGGAATTTAAAAACGACTTCAGCCCTTCTATCTTTAAATGAGCTTATTAAAGATGTAAGCACGGACCATTTGTACCGTGAACTCTTCGAAATATCAAGTTTGGTTGAAATACTCTCACTGTTTATGTATAGGCTAAGCAAGTTATTTCCACAGGGTTTTTTTTCATTCTTTGCTAGGCTGGACGATCTTACCTAAACATATTCAACTTACACCTTCCCAGAATTACCTGCATAAAACGATGAGTGATAAATACAAGGCATGGAGGAGGGAAAATACGGCTTCTTAGAATTTCTGCTCTTGCGATCTCATTAACTTAATTAAATTGAAATGTGAAGTCATTTCAGCATCCTTTTCATGGAGCATACCTAATGAGACGGATTTGTGTTTTTAATACTCGCCAAGACTAAAGCAAGCGCACTCTCTCTCTCTCTCTCTCTCTCTCTCTCTCTCTCTCTCTCTCTCTCTCTCTCTCTCTCTCTCACACACACACATATATTATATACATATACATATATATATATATATATATATATATATATATATATATATATATATATATATATATATATATATAATGAACGCAAATGAAGAGTTAATATACTGTAGAGATGACGAGGAACTAAATTTGACGACGATATGAAAGGAATAAAAAGGAGACTAAGACATTTTCCTAGCATACACTTCACAGCATCTTTCTACCAAACCTTTATTCCTAACGTATTCATATGCAAGTTTCTTGAGCCATTCTTAATACACATACAAAATACAATCTGCATGCGAGAATCTTGTGAATACCCAGTAATGCTGAAAATTATCTGAACTACCCGATCTTTTTTTTTTTTTTTTTATGATCAGCCCTCTATATTTGGATACCTTGCTCATTCTGAATTCTGGTTCGTATTCGTCGCTAGAGGACTGAAAAATTACAGTTCACAGAAACGAAACTGAATTTCGACAAGAGAAACATCTGAATTTCCAACGATTTCAGACAGTGCCGTGGACACAGATAAGAACTGGCCGATGGCGTGTCTGTTATGACGTCAGGGCTGCCTGGACATCGATCTGTGAGGATGTAAAAGAAATGTAGTGTAAGTATTCACGTGAATTTCTCTTTTTATCTGGAAGGGCGTGGGTGTGGTAGGATTACCCGTTTTCTTCCGAAGAGGACGCATGGTAGCATACTGTAATCATGTTTGCCATAAGAATCTACCTTAGAGTGGAACTCGAACTGGAGCCATGTATACCTCTGAAGGATCGTTAGTATCCCTTGTATAACTTTATGTAGCCTTGTCAGCTGGGGTTACTACAAAACACGTTGGTAATCCTTTCACAGGTAATCTCGAGTTTTCAGCATTTAACTTTTATCGGGGCAGTGAGGTACCTAAAAGAACAGTAAGGGTATGTTGTACTCCTTAATACTCTTTGACATAAGATTCTTTCTTGAGTCTTTTCCCCAGATCGATAAGATTCTCTTAGCATAAGAAGCTCTTTGCCACGCCAGAGGCGACTTACAATAATCCTTAATTTTTCTTACGAAAACAAACGCAGATTGGAGGTTTTTTACGTACTAAGCATACTGAAAAAATAAATCAGATTTCAGGCCGAAATTGTTAAAGGTCTAAAAGAATTCCAGTATTAAGAAATATAAAAAAAATCTTTTTATCAATACTCTAGAGTAGCTTATGCTAGGAGCATATATATACATGCAAATCTCTCTCCACAGCCAGCTAATGTAACAAATGACTAATTATACAACGCAGGCCTTTATAGTTAATTGTAATAGACTTTTTATCTGGAATCTGACTGAGACTTGATTATAATAGCTTTCACGTTTAGAATTTGATTGAGACTTGAAGACTTTAATCTCCCGCCTCTCAGGCTGCAATTTTATAACGATGTTAAAGCAATTACAAAATATAATACTAATGATCACATCAAGCTTCCTCTGACTATAAAACGAGAGAGAGGCAATTACTTTCGGTCGGACTCGTGGATTTATTTTTCTTCTTTTTGTTTGATTATCTGGCTTCGCTGCACCTACCGTTATCGAGTTTTCTCGACCGTGAGTTGCTCAGCATGGTAAACTATTTCAATGAATATCTTCCACTCTGAGAGTCTCACCTTTTAAAAGAGGCATTAGATTAAATACCTACATTCATGCCACTATAATCCGAACAATGTATCAGACAGGTCACAGGTTACTTTGAAAACTTCGGTCCATTATTTCCTCCTTAGTTTTTTATCAAGATGCGCAAAATTAGCCGAAAATATTTAAGACTATATATATTAAACGTTAGGAGACCACAAAATAAGACAATAGCAGTAATGCCAAAAATTGAAGTATATACCTACCTACCCCCCTGGAAGTCGAAATAAAAAGAAAGGCAGTTTCACAATAAAAAAAAAAAGGAGCCTAGAAGCCTTCACCTATAGAGTAGCTTGCAAACAAGGAAAAAACATGCATTCACAAACACACGCGCTCCAGTTCCAGAAAACGTGACCTATTCTTATTACGTACATTCCCGTATCTTTATCCAACTACACACTGGCAACGTAGAGGCGCAGACGCCCACATCTACTCAGACCTCTGCCGTGCCACTCCCTTTCGACATTCTAATTAATAATCATTTATCTTAAATGGAGCCAGAATTACCTCGCCTGTATCCTAAGACCTGAGACATTCTTATTCAACATCTAAGACGTTTCTTAATCTGTATATTCATATTTCTGAGCAAGCACATTTTGATTTATTTAGTTCTATTTTTTTTATTGCGACTGAACCTGAGATCTTTGTCTTTTAAAGTTAATAGATATCAACATTTGAACAAGTAGATGACAGCTAAAATGTAATACATATTTATTTAGTTCTATTTTTTTTTACTGCGACTGAACCTCAGGTCTTTGTCTTTTAAAGTTAACATATTATCAACATTAGAATTAGAGTAAATAGATATACATATATATATATATATATATATAAATATATATATATATATATATATATATATATATATATATATATATATATATATATATATATATATACCAAATCTAAATACAAGGAAAATAAATTACTTGGCCAAGCGAATTCTGCGTTTTACATTTTGGCCGGGTCAGAACTCTACGGACACAAGTGTAACAAAGATACTCCTTATATTATAAATTCCTTTTCAGAATTTATCAAGAGAAAGAAAACTTCCTCATAAAAGATGGGAGAAAGGAATTTCATATTATAAGATATACATCTATGTAGTATAACCTACGCCCCAGTACTAAAATACAATCAGAGAAGTAAAGTTTTATAAAAACCGGTCTAAACTTAAATGTTAAAATTTGTATGCAACTCCCGTATGGAAATTAAGGATTACTAGAACATTATTTAATTCCTTAGTACCACAATTTCGAGCTCCAGAACAAACAACAAGTGAGTTTTACATGAAGAGAACGGAGAAAATGAAACATTCCAAAGAAGTTTCTGCAATCACCCCGAAAGCGTATTGTGTTGGAGCCGTGGTCGCCTTCAGCAAGCGGGAGAATCCACTAAAACTCACGTCACTGCGTCTTTGCCGCCCTGGCCCCAACCCAGAAATCAGGGCGTCTATCTGGCCCTCCGCCCTGGCACTGGCACCCTTCCCTCAGCGTTCCTCAGCTGTGCCAGCACCACATCAAGCAACGTTCCCAGAAAGTTTGATGTTCTCTCTCTCTCTCTCTCTCTCTCTCTCTCTCTCTAACTCTCTCTCTCTCTCTCTCTCTCATTCCGTGTCCCTGTAACGCCCGTTGTAAAATACATGCGTCTCTCAATCTCTGTGCCGACGATCTTGTACCAGCAAATGATACACATCTCTCTCTCTCTCTCTCTCTCTCTCTCTCTCTCTCTCTCTCTCTCTCTCTCTCTATATATATATATATATATATATATATATATATATATATATATATATATATATATATATATATATATATATATATATATAATACATATGTGTGCGTGTATACATATATATCCAGGTGTGTGCGTGCGTGTGTTAATTCCCCTGGCCAGATTAACTATTAGTCATTCTATTTATACATCATTACAAAAATAGCACTGCTGACTCTTTAACCTTTAGCTTGGCAGAAGTACTACTGGTTATGGGGTTTTAATGGGAGCTTCTCTTTAGTCTTGCAGGACATTTAAGCCAAAAACCAGGAGTTATTATGTTTGACAATGATGAAAAACTTTATTCTGTATATACTAATCATATATATTTTATTGCAATTTCAACAGAAGAATTGACCATGAAACCATAAACCATAATTCTGCAATTCTGAATTTTTCCAGTAAGTTAAGCTTCGTTAATTACATTATTTTATTTGTTTCTGTTCGCTACTGAGGTAATATTTTTACCATCCCCATCGGCCGTATTTAGCAGGGGGTTAAATATATTCACATCTATATCACACTAATGTATACCATCGGTTGATTTTTTATCTTAGGACACAATTCCTATACCTTATGAAATTAAACAAAATTATTTGTATCTTGTGAAATGGAAAAAAAATTATCTGTATTATCAAAGATAAATTATTTATGACGCAGACTAAAGTCCTATTTTATCCTAAAAGAAGGTAACTTTGACATGAAAATAGAACAGCTATAAACTATCTTTTATTAACCTGTTATTGCTTTCGAATGGAATTCTATGAAATTTACTCATAAGGTAATGTCCTTCCAGGTTTGCTTGTTTCGTATGTAAACACAGTACCAATGAAAACGACAATAACTAAACATCTTTTGTGAAAATATCAACGCTTTATTTACCTACTTATTCTACAGGAAAATTACCTAAATCAGACCAAATCTTAACGTCTGGAAATAAATGCCGAGTCGATTTTTACATAATAATGTTCATTTTAAGATCATCAAGTATATAGTGTTATTTGTCCGCATTACATTATGCCATGATTTACAGCCTCTTTGATTTCGCTTGCTAAGAGCAAAATTCTTTCTTGATTCGAAGTAATTATGATGACTTAATGCCAGTTAAATTCAGGTTAAGGAGACACTAACTATTCTTCTCTTGACTCCGCATTTCTCCATTTTTAGTTACTGGCACTGTTTACTTCGTAACCTTACACAGCAAGTTAATTGGACTCTAGTCTTGTTCCTTAAGAATATGTGAATATTTCAGAATAATAATAATAATAATAATAATAATAATAATAATAATAATAATAATAATAATAATAATAATAATAAAAGACAATGAACACCAAGAGTCCACTGAAAGCAGCTGAAGACATCGCCTGGCAGGACCTTTCCCATCCATAAATATATATCAAGGTGAGTCACCGCTTCGCTTCGGGACTGGCTTCTTACTGGGATGCCAGGGAAACAGAACCACGAATGACTCAGGTAGCCAAACTGACTCAGGGAGTCTGCCAAGTGGCTCATCCGTGAGACTCATCAATTTCCGAGCACGTGTTTACAAATGATGAGTAACAGGAAAATTACACCTTATTCGGATTTTTCTTTATTTCGGCTTCATTATAGGATTTGCTATTTTTCTAAGCAAAACGTTAGAATTCTACAAAAAATATAATATGACTGGAACTATTTCGTCAATTACTCTTTTTACTAATATTTGATTTGCTTTCATACAAAAATGAACTAAACAGAATGATGCCATATCACTTTTTTTCTCTGAATTATTTGCTTCTTCCTCAAACTATAACAGCGTCTTCCTCAAACTAATACAGGCAAAGCCATTAAAAATGTAGCATTACCACATCCGTAGTTACTTTACGGTTGATCTGGAGCCAATTTGCCATAATTCAAAAAAAAAAAAAAGACCCAACAGGAAAGATGAAAACTTTTTTTTATACTGGGCTTCCTTCTCATGTGACATTCCTAAGGGAATACACCATCCATATTAAGGGAAAGCCTTTCCTACCTCTGATTTTAAAAACCCCATCCCTACACTTTCAAAAAAATCAGGCTTCGATTAAAATGAAAAGCTTCATTAACACTGATCTTTTCTTTAAATCTGTTTACCAACGTTCTATCAGAAAAAACATACTTTATCAACTTTTGCTTCCCGTATATAAAGCATATTTTCTAGTTAAAATAATCTGAAATCGTTATTTTAATGTTTTGTAAATGCCTACGTGATCATATGGCTGACTGAAATACAACAACGATACTTATTATTAAAAACCGTAGTGTATGATATAACCTTATTATCAACTTCTATAACAGTCTTTTCCGTATAAAAAAATACAAGTTCTCTGTATCGAGCTCATTATTTCCTCATTATTTCACGTTGTGTAGACCATACGAAAAACAGTCTTTGTTCCAAATGAATGACTACAGCTCCCCTCATTTCGATTAATTATCAACCACTAAACTGCCTTCCATATTTTGCAGCTGTCTCTGCCGCGTTACCGAACACTATAGAAACTTGAACTCAATTATTAGACCTTCAGAACCAAAAGAGCCTTTGTTTTGCCCTGCTGTCTTTTCAGTAACTGGTTGGAAGCTTTGTTTATTAATCCCTCAGATATTATTTTCTGTGCGTTTCCATGTTATCCTATGCTATGGAAGCGAAATGAGCAAATATACCGGTAATAACGAAAAATACGGTATGGATGGTGAATAAAAAGAATTTACCTGTCTCATAAGTCGAACATGTGGAAAAAGAGTAACGTTCCTACGATAAACCCTTGGTAAACTCAAAACCACCAAAAGTAAACCGAAGAAAACGTGACTTGAATCCAACAGTCTGGCGAGAGGCATAAGTTAATAGGTAACCAAGAATCGAATTATGTTAGAGGGCCTTTAACTAAGACTTAGATTGTTCTTGGCTACTTGGGGCATCCGCTCGTATGACCTTTTTCCTAAGTAATGAATTTCTTAATCATTCTGTGGGTAATGTGTGGTTAAGACTTCACTTTTATTTTTGCAATGCTTTCTCCCCTGTTCCGTTTACACCTTTGGACTTCATATAGTTTGCCAGAAAAATCTGTCAGAAAGGATTACCTTTGAAATATTCGAAAGTACATTAAATAAAATGATTTTATCTTAATTGGATTTTCGATGATTTATCACTTGTTCTGTATTAACACTCCTATTATGAAAAACTGATACTGTATTTACGAAAAATTTAAATTTCAATCAAATTTAATTAGTATTTTTTTGCAACAGAAAAAAAAACCATCTCTCAGTAATCACCTTAACTGGCGTTGAGACCGTAAGGGTCAAAGGCATCCAAGGAAACAAACACAACGATTAGCCATGAACTACAACCGCAAATTAAAGTTCAACTCCAGAAAATTATTTTACAAGGATGGATTGAGCAATGTGCAGCAGGGTACAACTGGGATATTATTTGGTAATTTGATAATATCAAATTACTCGACTATGAAACCTTAGGTCAGAAAAAAAGTGAACCTATATTTCGAAAAAATCGGTAAAACAATACCAGTCACTGACAAAAATCTCACTATCTTCATTACTAACTAAAAATGCTATTATCTTGCGAAGGAAACTTCCACAAAACAGAATGGCCATATGCATGAAGCAGAGAAGGACAAATAAATAATAATTAGTAAAGGAAAATCAGCTAACAAAAAACCCATACCATAAAAAGCAATGTCAAAAATAAATTCACATCATTATACACCAAATGTTATCCAAATATGGCAACAAGAAAAGATGTTGCAAAAATATTCAAATCTCATTTCCATTTATTTGAGCTCGTGGAACCATTAAGAGTTCGTGGACTCAGTCAGTTATGCTGAAACTGTCATTTATAATCTTTTGTTTGTTTATGGAGCGCGCAAAAAATTCTATGTGATCTGAATCCCATACTCATTTGTTCTAGCTTTGCCACAAGCATATCTATTACGAATTCCTAAAGATTATACCATTTTCTCAACCAGCTTTTTTAATATTGTTGAATCCAAGTCATTCATCTCCTCATTATGGCTTCAAAATTCTGTTTCACTTATGCTAAGTCATCCCCTCAGGGAATCAGAGAGACTTCTGTCTCTTCTCTTGATGTATTTTATCTATTTAGCATTCTAACACAGGGTTCTGTTATCCAAAATTCTTGCTTATGACTTAAATCCTCTCTTTAAAACCATTTCTAACATTTTGGTTGTTGCTGCTGACGTTAAAATGTTTGCTTGCTACTGCATTTTAGGTTGTATTCCATATAGCCCTCAAAGTTCTAGTCTTCCCGCTATTATTGTATCAACAACATTCTTCCATTTGGCTCGTTTCTATTCTTGCTTTTGCCGATAACTCATCCCTCTAAATTAATTATTCCTCCACCTTCAAGCTCTCTACTGTTTTCTTCACTGACTTAGTGTTTCTTCATGTATCAGCTGATCTTGTGAGCATATCCTTGAGCAAATCTTGTAATCTAATCAAGTTCGATGCCTTGTTTGGATGTTATAATTTGCTTCTTCATCCAGATTTTTATAGATTTGTGTTGGCTTTGTGTTGTTGTATCCTGTAGAATACTGTTCTCATGCTTGAGTGCTTCATCAGTTATGTTTCTTAACAGAATCAAAAATAATCATTTCACCAATGTTCCCGCTTTATTGGTTCTTTCTCTGCCTTAACGTGGTGTTCTCTTTTTGTTTTTTTCTATTGGAGCAATTTAAGCCAAAGTTCTGTCAGTCACAAGGTGAAAGAGTCCCTCCTCACCTCGTACAGCCCAATACCACTGACGAAGCCGCCTCTTCCCACACTGCAGAAATTAGCAACCTGTGCAATGAACAGCTCAACGACTGTTCCTGCTGTCTACTGACAAGTTTTCCTAGTCTCGGTTTTCTTCAAGTGGCAGGTCCAAGATTTCTTCCAGATTACACCTCAATATTTTTCTTTCACCCTCGTTTTTCTGTTTCCTTTAGGTTGCCTAAGGCACTGGCACCCACTTCCAATGTATATTTAAAAAACTACATGAAAATGCGAAAGGGTAGAGATGGCACATCCCGATCTATGGAATTTAACGTACGATTCTGAAGCTAGGACTAAAGTATTCATTATGCATACTTCCATCGGGATAGTGGGAGAAAATGTGACTGCACCCGGGTTGGACTACAGCAAGTCTAAACGAGAGTTCATTACCTGTAAACACACATTTTAGTAACAATACCCAAGGATATCAAATTCACCTTACTTTGGAAACAACATACCCCCAGATGATCACCTTGACCAGAATTCGAATCTAGCAGAGTTGGTAAGTTTCCTATTATCCATGAATTAATCCGATAAGGCACAGGTTTGAATAATGGTTAGGGTAGCAGCATTTAACATTTTTAATTCCTTTCTTTTTGTAGGTTATTCCCAAGGTAAATTGTTTGGTTATTTATGGGTTCATATTTGAATGCAAAAAAATATGTCATCTGTAAAATTAGTGACACAGTATCATTCACACACACACACACACACACACACACACACACACACACACACACACACACACACACACATATATATATATATATATATATATATATATATATATATATATATATATATATATATATATATATATATATACACATACACACATCTAATTGATAGTGTCACTAATTTTCCAGATGGCCAATATTTTTTTGCTTCTAAATATGAACCCACAAATAACCATTTTACTTTGGGAATAACCTACAAGAAATGGGAATTACACACACACATATATATATATATATATATATATATATATATATATATATATATATATATATATATATATATATATATATATATATATATATATAAATGTATATATATGTATAATACATATATATGTATTATACATATCACTAATAACGTGATTTAACAGTGTTCTATTCACATGTTTTATTTCAAGTAGAAAATTAAATCGTTACTACTGTATGATAATGAGAAGTTGAGTAAGTAAAAGTAGTAATACACACATTGACATTTAAATATAAACATTTTTAACAGATTCCATTGTTACTGTAATTCTGCAAAAAAAAAAAAAAAAAATAAGCTGAGAGTGTAATGATAATGATGCTGATAGAAGAGTAAGATTCAAAACTAGGTATTTATTTTACATCCTCTTCCATCCACACATTTTGCGAGTCCATGAAATGTATATGACGAGATTCTATTCACTTGTGGACATGTCCTAAAATCCAAGATCGTTAACGAAGAATCGAATTAGAAGGAACTGCCGTCTACTACTTGATGAAAGCTTTTGTAAACGCAATTTCAAATAATCATTATCAAATTAACAAACGCTTGAATAGATAAGGGAAACTATTCAGGAGTTTGGTCTCACAGCCAACAGAAAAAACAAAACGGGTAGAACAACATTTGATTCAGTAAAGAATACGAATAACTAGGAATATCTTAAAGACGGCAGTACTCGTATTTCTTACATGATAAAAATGATGAACTAAATCAACTGCATTTTATTTCCCAGGCTAATATTCCCATGCACGATTAGCTAATCACAAACAGCTGACGAAAACGATTCGAGATTGGAAGTTGGATGACCTTCTCGTGGCTGGTTTTTCGTCCTAAGCAGCTAGATCCGGTCGAGCCAGTGGTGCGAACATCAGCAGTACTTTAGAACGCAACGATTCCTTTTGATAATGCTGTAGCTGTTGTTGCTTCAGCTAAGGACGATGATGGTGGAGGGTCTGGCGCATGAGAGAGAGAGAGAGAGAGAGAGAGAGGTTAGTTCCTGTTAATCCCAATATGAGAAACCTTACAAAATATCGTCAGCTTAGCTTAATTCCTGGCGCTGCTTCTTCCCTTTCCCCGCTACTCAATTTTCTCTTTGGAGTTTTCTATCGGAAACGATGAAATGCAGAATACACATCTTCATTCTTTCCAAGAGATATTTTGCAATAGCTACATGTTACTTATATTTTAAGGACTTTCATTCCATACCAGTAGGAACATGGAAATGTTTTTTTCCTTAGTCGTTCTGTTCGTCTGACAAATGAAGTGATATTCCCTCTTTGTTTAGCTTCGGTCACACCGATGACGCGCGCTACATAGTCTGAGGTGGTTAGGCTATGATGTCCTACAAATGCAACTTTCTCTTTTCCACAGACGGGTTTGCCATCTAGTGTGAGCAAAGAATGAGAAAATATTTGCGTCTCGCACACAGTGAAGAGAACAAATTTTCGTTTTACGTTTGGGTGACAATTGCAGGTGTGTGCAAAGAATAAGGAAAAAGTTTCGCCTTGTACACTCGTTTTCTGTTTTTTATTTATGTATCAAAGTTGACATTATGTTATAAAAGTAGTATTATTCAATAAAATTCATATCCTAAATCGGAGAAAAAGTTCAAAATACCATCACATGAGAAATTTTTTGTGTATCACGACCATAACAGCATTGATCCGTTTAACGTTTAGATTACAAAACACCAAAGTACCGGGTATAGCATTAGTAAAAACTTGAGAACAGTTTTACCATTTTTAGTTTTCGTTCATGTGGTTGCATCAGAAAAATACTGTCTTGAAAGAGAGGACGCCTCACTAAGCTATTGGTATTTTGTACTGTTACTGGTGTAAAGAAGGAATGTAGTTTTAAAAATTCCTTATTCACCTAAGAAATAAATATTAGATACTGAAGACACGAAAAGATGAATAAAAGATTTGAAAATTACGGTAATTCTGAATCTTACTTCATACGCTACTGCACTGAAGAAGCATTTTGTTTGGTAATACAGAAAATGCAAAAGAGCTGTAGAACTAATAAACAAATGGCGCTCGTATGATAATGCCATGAAAGACAAAACAAACAGTCACGACATATTCACAGACCCAACATTTAACCATAGGTACTTGAAAATTCACAGATTTTAGCATGCTACAATCTCTAGCACGGGTGAAATATTTAAAAACTAAAATCTTTTGTCACCATATTTAGAGCCAGCAAATGTAATATGCAATCGATAGAACTGAACATTTTCAATTCTATACGCGAGGAGAGGCATGACAAATAAATAAGGACGATTTACCTGCAACATTTCTTTCAAGTAATCCATTTTTGCATTTTCTAAGTTGCATAAGATCGCATTTTCTAATAAAATCATATTTTCAAAGCTACTGTATTCGCATTACAAAAAATAATAATTTCTCGAATACTTCATTTATACGGTTACGTACTCCTTAGATTACAAAAACACTGGCTTGAGCAACGAAATATAGTCTGTTGAAGCAATAACAAAAAATGTAAATCTTCCTCAATGAACATTCAGTCTTAATGAGATGGATTCCATTCAAGACTCGACGAAACACGAAGACCTGCTATGTCACCATGCCAACGTGAAGGCAGAGGAGAACAGCGTTTTCTACTATGCTCCGGTATCCACTTCTACCTCGAGTCAGTCGTTCTTTACTTCGTAATGATGATCGAGGTTTCCTCAGCAACCTCAAATAAAGTCATGCCTAGTAGCATATTTCTGACATACGAAAACCAATATATAAAGAAAAACAAAGGAATAAATCTACCTCATTTGAACATATAACGCTGCGACCTTTACATACAGATATATAGCAACTTTTGCAGCTTCTTTTCAACATATGGAGACTTTCGTCAGATTAATTTGTTTTAAAATACAATTAATCTTACGAAACTTCGGTCATTTTTCTCAAGTGTAACGTATCTGAGAATTAATCGGTTTTGCTGAATATAACACAAAAAATATAACCTAAATGCATGGGAAATTAATTATCTCTAGAAACCCTTCTCACAAAACATCTATGTAATTCCACTCTATGCACGGTAATTTTTGGATATTTCCTTTCATAAGTACTTTTCATGGGAAAATTTACCTACTGCCTGCTGATACTGTGAGCTTATCTGTTCTGGGATTAGCATTAGCATTACAACAATGAATTGAATATATTATTTCACTTATGATACATACACATGGACACAATATTTATATGTAAACACAACCATACACACACACACACACACACACACACATATATATATATATATATATATATATATATATATATATATATATATATATATATATATATATTTATATATATATATATATTTATATATTTATACATATATATATATATATATATATATATATATATATATATTATATATATACAGTTTGTATGTATATATATATATATATATATATATATATATATATATATATATATATATATATATATATATATATATATATATATATGCACTGTGAGTTTCCTGCCTATTTCTTTCGCTGATAGACTAAGTAAGTTCTCTAGTGCAATATGTATTGAGATAATATTATAAATGATCAATTTTACATTTCCATCTCATAAATTAATGTGTATGCATTTACGATATAAATAATAATAATAATAATAATAATAATAATAATAATAATAATAATGATAATAATAATAATAATAATAATACTGAGAACACGTAGTTAGTCTCCCACTACAAAAAATTTTCGGAAATTCATTCTAATTTTTCTATGACCAGCCGTAAGCATTCCGCCGAGATGTCTTTATTAATTGGCAGATCGGTTAAAAACGATCCGGCGTCACAAATTCTTCTGGGAAGTTTCACACTCCTCTTCTCATGCCTCTGTAATAAGGTGACGGTGTCGTGCATAGCAATGCTATCTCGCATGCAATCGACTCGCGGCTCGTGTTGCTCCTCTGTTAAGTGGATCCTCTGCTGCCTTCTTTATGAATCCTTGTGAATCATGAATGTGGGCGCCTACAGCGAGGAGATGCTTGTATGGACAGAAACTTTAAATTCTGTATTCCGAAATTAATTGTATTCGCGGATGTAGATAACTGGAGATGGGTTTTAGGGATGTTTGTGTGGACAGAAAAATGACACTCTATATTAAGAAGTTAATCAAATTCGCGGCTATTAATAACTGAAGCTAGGTTACAGTACACTCGCAATGGCACCTTACATTCGGTCCCCAATGAAACTAGAAACCTTTCCGGTTACTTTCTCGCTCACTTGTGAATAAAAAAAAGGACTTGTATATTCGATTTCTTATCCTTTCGTCCTCCTGAAGAATAACGGATAAAGAAGTGGCGAAAGAGGAGCGCCGTTCGTTTGAAAGGCGATATCTAGTAGAGTTAAGGAAACGTAGTAAGGGAAGGCAGAGGGAACGGGGAGGTTTGGCGAGTCGAGCGGGGGTAGGGGGGGCGGGGGGAAGGCCTTCAGGGAGGGCCGGTCATTAGAATGAGGCCACGTGTGCAAAAGTCAGCCTTCCTCGTGGAGTCTTAACAGTATCATGACATTGCATGCAACTTTAAGCATGTCAGAAGGCTGCCTTTACATGTGGCGTGGATCGCTTATTCAAGTTTTTTGATGGACAAAATTACACACAGAAACTGACACAGATGAACATCACTGACATTCTGAGTTGTGAGGAAAACGTGTTCTTTACACCTACCTGTGTCCCTATTATAATATAAACAACAATCCTCATTCCTGTGTCTTTTTTTTAAAGTTTCATCAGCACTTTCTTTGTTTCGTCAAACCTCATTTCAGTCTTTCATTTGATTAGAGCTTATGTCTTCTTTTACTAAGCTCATTTAATTCTTGTATCTTTTCAAAGACTTTTCAGCTTACATTCTATCAGAGCACATTTCATTCCCTCATGATATCAAAGCTTATTCGTATTTTCATGTTACGAAAGCTCACTTTTACACTTGATTTTTTCTAAACGTATTTTACGATTATATTCTATCAAAGCTTAATTCATTATTATACCTTATTACAGCTAATTTCATTCATGTACTTAATCACGGGTTATTTGCTTTGCAAGGTTCCTCAAACCTTATTGAATATTATTAAGTATATCTTAGTTTAACCAGACCACTGAGCTGATTAACAGCTCTCCTAGGGCTGGCCCGAAGGATTAGACTTATTATAATTCTGATTATCCACATAAAATAACACCTGGTTTTCGATAGCAGTTGAACCATAAGCCACTGGATAAAATATAACAGAAAGAGGACTATCTGTCTATCTGGCATTTTCGCTAACTCCTAACCTTTTATACTCTAGTGAACTTACTATCCGCATGTGAATGATGGATGTGCATTGCAAGGAATGTGGACATTTTCATTCAGCTTAAAACACAATGCAACCATCCACCTAGCATTTACTCAGGAGCACGTGACCAGTTATGCAATATAAAACAATAACGAGTTAAATGTACGATGCCTTGGATTTTAAACCATTGGTTAGGCATTTTTCTGACATCAGGGAAAGAAAAGGTCTTCCCTGAGTTTGGTACCCTTGAACAATAATAAAAAACAATCGAAAGAAAAGGTCTTCCCTGAGTTTGGTACCCTTGAACAATAATAAAAAACAATCAACTCTTTAACAGTCACATGAAGTAATACAGCATAAAGTATGTGTTAAGGATGCATTGATTTCTGCATCTGCACTGCACAGATAAAGTCACATGGACAATTGAGCAAATTTCCATTACATTCAAACGAGAGGAAAGCATAACATCCTAGGACCAAAGGGGAAATATCATATAAAAGCCTCTAAATGCAACAGTAACTGCAAGCTATAACTGAAAGTAGTTTTCATGTTTATTGTGTGAACTTCACGGAAGGTACACAACTCTGGACTGTTTTGTAACTTTCAGAATAACGATTTTCGAATAATGACATCGGAAAAAGTAAACGAATACTTCACCGTTAAACAAATAGTAACTTGATCATTTTCTGTGGGATTATCTTCTATATTATCTGAATTGCTACCTTATCCATTTCCATTCAAGTCAGTCGCTTACGTATCCTCAATTATGAGACCAGGGAAAGGTTAAATGAAGATGAAACAAGCAAAAAAAAAAAAAAAAAAATCTATAAAGTGAAGCATATTGAATTGACAACCATAATATATATCACGTATCTCATTATAAGGCTTCACAACCTAGGTAAGCATTAAATCCGATAAACAATGTGGCAAGATATACTACGCCTACTCTCTACCATTTTAATTAAACTCACTTAATAATTTAGTAAGCGGAAGACTGAAAAGATTAATTACTAAAACACACAATGCCACCACAACAAAGAAAACAACTTCCTGCTACTTTTAAAATTATAATTTTGTAGTTATTCAAGTAGAATTAGTTGGAACATACTTTTTTTTTTTAAATTAATAGATAGCGAAAGGTAACGGAATCATCCAAAACAAATATTGTCAATGAACGTGACAAAGAACCATTTTGTTAAAAGGAGTCACAAGGTAGATAGTAGGAATAACAAATACAGATATTTCATAGAGCGTTGTTAATTCATTATTTCTAAAGTTATACAAAAGAAATCTGTAAATCTAATCATCGCCAAAAAGAGAGGAAACACTGAGATATGCACAGGAACTTACTAGTAACGTTGGCTAAGACTTAGATGACTTTAGGGAGCGTTAAAAAAAAAATTCAAAATGTGATTGTGCAGTCGCGAATGCAGAAACAAAAGACACAATATACAGAACAACAGATATGAGAAACATAACGAAAGGAATTCCAGCGGTTTAAGTTGCCAAGAGATGAAAAACTATTTGGACAAAACGAAAGCGAAGATGGCGAACACTGAATCGGATTTAAAAATATGACGAGAGGAGCTGAAACGATTGTCAGAGGCGGATATTATGTATGCAAACAAAATCTTAATTTAGATGGTTTATGAACTGTGCAAGAGATGAAATAGGTTCAGTGCTTACATGCTGCAGACTCGGAAGAAGGATATCGTAGCGAATGACACTTGGCTTTCATATCTATACAGCCACAAAGGAAAAGAACTATCTCCCATGTACCCCTCTTTATCTTCTAGTCTACGGTTGTGAAAATAAACATGATGTTATTACGTAATTTTATGCATAACTTCATTCTCCAAATACAGTTTGATCTAGCACTAGCCAGTAACATCCATTGCCCGTATCATGGTAAAAGCGATAGGTTCTCTTTTTCTAGTTCAATATTCTCTGTTGCATTTTGGGAATCTGCACAGCAAAGATTACTCTTACGTCTTCACTGACTATTTTTCATGTTCAAGTAATTACTCAGCAAAGACATTAATTGAATTCTTGCCGTTATACCATAGTTCTTAATGCAACATCAAAGCTAAAATAAAAATGAATTACATATATCCCATGTCAAACTGAAACTCAACTGCTAAAGTCTTGTGGACAAAAACGAATTTATTTTGATTACATATAGTAACAGTTTTCATTTTGTTATACGAAGGGTTAAACGATTTTATAAAAACAATTGCATGAGACATTATCCCTAGGCTAAAATTCTGTTCATGCCTATGCAAAGGTTCTGTTACTGTCAACCAAATCATGACAATGACACTAACGTCTAGTTGCAAGTTGAATCCTCTTTAGACAGGTTTGCTCCGCTTCATAATATTTCCATTGCTGCTAACATATTTCTGTTAAGAAGGATAGAATTAAGGCAACCAAAAGCAACAATAATCCAAGATTTGCTTTGCTGTTCAACTAAGCTGATGTTCACTAATTATAATCATGGCTACGATTTTAGTCGGATGATACAGGAGGGCCTTGTATCTCCCTAGAGCCCCCTGTCATGTAAATTTTTCCGTTAACATTATGAAGACTGGCATCTCACATACTTTTGTTGAAGAAAACGAGACTGTGCTGTTAACGGAGGATGTTGCCAACAGGTGGAAGCAAGCATAAACAAGCAGGGTAACGTTTATGGTTATCGTCATTATCTATCCTTATCAGCAACACTTCCCGAGAAAGATTAAATTCAAAAACACATCTGTGCGGGTTTCAATAGAAAGGACTGCATGACTGGAAATGGATATGAGGGCAACTAGCGTAAAGTAACTGAAAATACATGTGTGATCATTCACAAACACACACACACACACACACACACACATATATATATATATATATATATATATATATATATATATATATATATATATATATATATATATATATATATATATATCCCAAGTCTTGGGATTATTGTTGCTCTTGGTTGCCTTAATTCCATCCTTCTTAACAGAAATATTTTAGTAGCAATGGAAATATTATGAAACGGAGCAAAGCTGGCTAAAGAGGATTCAGCTTGCAACTAGACGTTAGTGTCATTGTCATGATTTGGTTGACA
The DNA here is from genome assembly GCF_040412425.1 of Macrobrachium rosenbergii. Lineage (NCBI taxonomy): Eukaryota > Metazoa > Arthropoda > Malacostraca > Decapoda > Palaemonidae > Macrobrachium > Macrobrachium rosenbergii. The sequence continues at coordinate 44,266,647 of NC_089754.1, forward strand.
GTAACATTACCTTTGCATAGGCATGAACAGAATTTTAGCCTAGAAATAATGTCTCATGTAATTGTTTTTTAAGAAATTGTTTAACCCTTCGTATAAGAAAATGAAAGCTGTTACTATATGTAATCAAAATAAATTCATTTTTGTCCACAAGACTTAGCAGTTGAGTTTCAGTTTGACATGGGATATATGTAATTCATTTTTATTTTAGCTTTGATGTTGCATTAAGAACTATGGTATAACTGCAAGAATTCAATTATTGTATTTGCTGAGTAACTAACATAAAAACATATAAATATATATATATATAATAAATAAATAATATGTATAATATATATATATATATATATATATATATATATATATATATATATATATATATATATATATATATATATTTATAAAGAAACAAGAGGATCGGAGGAGGTTAAATTAGATGTTATATGAGTTGACGCCGTATAACATCACACCTATCAAACATAGTCATTACATTTCATTGTACAGTATATCCTTGTCCTCGGAATAGCAGGAAAAAAAAAAGGTAGAAATAATAAAACCTAATATCTTGCCGTTGGTTTAAGTCGAAATTAAACAATGACATTCTGCGGGCTCTTATTTAGAAAAATCAAGTTATAAATGCTCTCCCCCCGCCCCTCTCTCTCTCTCTCTCTCTCTCTCTCTCTCTCTCTCTCTCTCTCTCTCTCTCTCTCTCTCTCTCTCATGGAATATGCTAAGAAATTAATATGCAACCCATACATCGCTGAAAGATCCGAAAGCTGATATGCTAACTTATTTTTTAATACTTCTCTTTTTATTTTTCTATTATATTTGGAGGACGCATGGATAAGGGTCACCTGAGTAGGTACAACAGACATAAATAATGTTTAGATAAAACCACGTCACGCTAAACTCATTCGGCACATAAATGTTATTCCTCTTCCCAGCATCAAACGAAAAACGAGCACTGTTTCATTCTCAATCAAAATGAACTTTCTGCTCTTTCCATGAAAAGAGATAATCACTGAATTACCCGCAATCATATTTACACGCATATTGGAACATGAACAAATACTGAAAATATACACAACACAGACCGGATTTCTTGGTATTCCATTTCGCAAATTCTTCCCCATAATGTTACTATTCGACTGAACCCGCATAATCCGAACATCATCCAAAAGTGTCCACTATTCCCTAGTCATTTTACATTTCAATACTTTGTTCAAGACTGTTCAGAGGAAAGGTGCACTATTTACTTTAGTGTTCAAGTTAAATGTCTTCTATTATCTATTATTTTCTAATATTAATTATCATTTACATGAAAAATTATGCTACTTCTACCCCAATATCTACTGTACCTTCTTCCCAGCCCTTTTGGGAGTTGCGATTTATTAGTTATTGGTCTTGCTGAAATAAATAAATAAATAATAATAATAATAATAACAATAATAATAATAATAGCTGCAGATGGAAACTTCATAAAAACCCATATTACCAGAACCATCGTTTAATACAGCTTTCGTTCGATATTCCTGATGGCTTTACCATCACTGCATTGTAGTCAGTTTTAACCTACAATTATAAACATCCCAGTCATGTAATATCGGATTTAGGCGTCTGCAGCCTTCTACTATAAGTAGTCCTTGATATATATGTAATATAATTTTTTTTTTATTAAAATCGTAATGAGGGGATAAGTTCCATCCATTTCGTCTACCGGTGCATTTCCTTCCTTATTTTAATCAGTCTCATTCAGTGACACTGACAGGCGTTCTTTAGTTTTCCCTATAATAATTCAAATCCGATACTATAAGTTTTTTTTACACGTAAATTAAAGCTCAGATGATCTAATGTTCTTAGCATTTCAAGACCATTTGTAAGAAGCCTTCGTCATATGGAGAAACCATCTCTGGCCCAGGAATTGGCACTGCCTTGTTCTTCAAAAAACAATAAAGGAAAAAATCAGTATTAACTCAATTCTCAGTGAAAAAAGAGAATTTTTACTCCTCTACAATTTATTCATCAGAGTTGAAACTGACTTTAGGTCATACGTATAGATTATTGAAGATTGCCGAATCCTTTTCGATACCACACAGGAACTGGAAAATTCCTGCATTCTCGATAAACCACTACAGGAACTGGAAAATTATAGTGTTTTATGCCTTCTTATTTTCATATTACACTGTAGTATTACAGGAAAAGACATTCATCTCTATAAATATTTACTTAGGAAAGCGAGCGCTACAGTTTATATGGATATGGATATGGATATGGATATGGATATGGGTATATATATATATATATATATATATATATATATATATATATATATATATATATATATATATATATATATATATATATATATAGTTTAGATTATATGGACACAGACATAGATTTGTGAAGAAATCTTTATCAAGATTCTCTTTTGTAAAATTGCAGACATTTCAGTTATCTCTGCATCTCAACAACCACTGTTGTTGGGACGCTAGTTTACAATAATAAACCAATTAAACAGTCGATTAACAACTTCCGTGAAGGCCGGTTTATTGTTATTTTCCAAACGCTCAGTCTCTCGTGTTCATTTTATTTTCATTTATAAGTTTTGTTTGCTCTGGGGTGATTCTTTCATCAGAATTCTAAAGAAATTCTAGGACTTAAACAAGGGCATTACAGAAAAAATCTAAATCACCAACAATGCGATGAATATAACAAAATTCAAATTTACTTAAAAAAAAATAATCTGAAACACGTTAGAGATGCGTTTAACAACTTCACCTATTCACGAAGAATCAACCATCTGGGATCCAGACAATGTACTTTTACTTTTAATGTTGAAAGTGTCCTTGGCCAAGTAAGTTAATATGCAGCCGAGTCCAAAAGGCAGAGAGAATGTGAAAGCTTTGTTTAGCAAGTCTTTTGAGCAATAATTTTTTTCTTGTGGAAAAGAATACCACTTCAATTCAAGGAGATTGTAATAATGTGAACTGCAATTGCTGAATCAATAACGTATTATAATAAAAATCTTTAGATTCTGAAAACAATGAAAAAAATGTATGGATAAGACACGTGATACGAAACAATTTGGTATTAATTAATACCACAATTTTCATTGCAGGGTAAAAAAAAAAAATATACACAGTGAGTTACACATATATCGCAAGTATAAAAATCTCCCATCACATCAGTAATGCGAAACAGCTTTAGCAGGTAAAGTCTGCGACATAAAACCAGTTGGTATCTGTATTTCTAATAGGTTATACCGCAAACACTACTTTATACCCGAAAACAATCAGAATGATAAGCTACATCTTCAAGACTATCATTGAAATTCGGTTAAATCCAGAAAATCACATTAACGTCAGCTATATGCGATCGACGACAATGTTGGAAGTGCAGTATGCGAGAGAACGATTCCGAGGGAGGGCTGAAGTGAAAGTGCCGCTATTTAAGCTTACAAAAGAGTCGGGAGGGAGGGGCCACTTCCGGCGACAAAGTGACATTCAGTCACCTCTTGTTCTCAGGCTTTGGATGCGTTCGTTTTTAAGCCATTCTGCCCAGCGTGTCCTCATTCTTTTATTTTCATTTTCTACCCATTCTTTCCTGTACTTTCATCCCTTCCTACAACACTTTTCGGGAAAATTCTCCCTCATTCCTTAATGTTTTTGCCCAATTTTTATAACTGTACTTCAATTCGTTCATTTTACACCATTGGAAAGAAGATAATTTTATCATTTAATTTTCTGCCTCATTTTATTCGTCTTTCTCTCATTAATTCCTTTTACACCATTCTGATAATTGGATTTCCTACACGATGCAAGAGTACTGACATAAAGTATTCAGGTTTCATTATGCATTTAGGCGTAAATTTAATGTAGAGTACCAGAAGGGGACATGACCTGCTATGTAAAGGAAATATCTAGTTATCCGGACACAGTTGTCACGACATAATGTGGGTGAAGGTGATAATTTAATATTATGATATGGCGTCACATTGCCAACAATTATCTCTCCCGGAAATGCACTGTTGTTATAATATTTTGACTGCTCTTGTGGAATTTTTTTTTTTACGTTTTTCTCATAGGATTCACTCACTTTATGCATGATTTAAAATATTAAGAAACTGCATGATTTCAGAGTGCGTAACCTTAAATTTTTAATATAATAACCCATAACACTGAATAATACGAAATGTCTCACAAAGCACGAACAGAAGCCCAACATACAATGTATATAAGACTTCAAGAACTTCAAACGTGAGTTTTGAATCCTATCTAGTCTGATTAATTCTATCGCTTTTGAGTGCACCAGTAATGTCAGTATGGTCGGAATGTCAATAAAGTGTTAGTTACCATAAAATCTCACAAAAAGACAATGGGACTCGAAACTTAACGCTTTTTTATGGCCAGGCTCTAAGACAACAAGGAAAGTTAAAAGAGTGGGGAAAGATGGGCCTTAATCAACAAAGGAAACAATACACTTATTCTTATCGTAGGAAAGTTTATAAGAGTCGGCCGGGAAAAAAAAAAAAAAAAAACAGTAGCAAGAAAAGAATTCAGAGAAGTGCAGAGAAGGAAAGTAACTAAATCCGGCACAACGACGAAGTGAAAGAAAGAAGAGATTTCCTAAAATTACTCATGCTGTATCTGAAGATAAAACGACAGTTTTGTACGGTGGAACTTGCAGTTAATATCAAATCAAATTAATGAAGGAATTACGGAAAACAGATGGATGGTCTATCACACAAAATGCCATTCAGCTGTTAATAATGCTCTTACATCTGAAACATGAAATACATTTAAGATACTTAAAAGTATTACTGGGTTGAAAGGCGATGACTAGAAAATTGACTAGCAAACAAATTTTGCAGACCAAATTAAAAGAACTGTGAACATTTCATCAGAAAAAGAATGAGAAGCAGCTATTAGGAAAAGCTTGGAAAATGAAAGAAGCAATGAAAATATGATCTAAAAGACGATGTCCTCAAAGAAAAATCACTTTAAGAAGTTACAATATTGTAAGTCCGTCAGGAAAAGGTGAATAAATGGGAATATCAAAGTATGCCTACTATTATTTATAAATATGATTTTAATCATAAGAACAATAATAATAATTTTTTGTGATAACAGACAATGAAGGTTCACGAAACAAGAGAAAGTGTTGAAATGAATAAAAAACAATATTACACCACAATACCAAGCTGGAATATAGCGCTATCACCGTAATTACTCTGAGGTAAACCTGGAGAGATTACAAGCTTTTTTGTTATAACCGTTAGTGTGAAAAATACTAGATCCTTGGCACCGTTTTCACAATTTTTTCATGGTTTACAGATGTAATTCAGGGTCGTGAAAGAACAATTACGTCATTTGTGAACTACTTATGGCTCACAGCACTTAGGCATTTCAGTATAGGTCTTGATCACAGAAGTTAGCCAACGCTTGGATGAGTCATTGATCACAGAAGTTAGCCAACACTTGGATGAGTCACTGATCACAGAAGTTAACGAAAACTTGGATGAGTCACTGATCACAGAAGTTAGCTAACACTTAGATGAGTCATTGATCACAGAAGTTAGCCAACACTTGGGTGAGTCACTACCAATGAATTCCATACGCCGTTGGTACATAAGGTCTTGTGGCCAGAGAGAGGGAGAGAGAGAGAGAGAGAGAGAGAGAGAGAGAGAGAGAGAGAGAGAGAGAGAGAGAGAGCAACCCCTATGCCATTTGATTTAAAGCTGCTCTATTAGCATCATGAAGACAAATGGCTGATTTAGTCCCGCTGAATTAAATACCCTAATCCGGGAGCACTTTATTCGGCATCCGGGTGAGTGATTCCTCAAAATCCTCTCTCCTGTCATCACTTCAGGCGATCATCCTAATAATCCATTCACTGAGAGAAAAAATACTTTTTTGAACAGTTACAGGGCCTGTAGTAGAAAACGGGAGCCGTCTAGGTTACCTACACCTGGGGACAGTACCTACGTCTGCTAATGCTGAGGGGTATAGTGTCAGTGGCTCTTTATCACGGGGAAAGCTTAGTTATGACCTGTTCCTCAAGCGGGAGCCTACGTATGTTAATTGTGATTTATAATGTACGTACTTATTTTGCCTGTCTAAAGCAACCGAAATCAGAGGATGGGGTACCTAGAAATGTGAGGCACTTGCTGAGGCAGGGAAATTAAGACTCTATTAAATCAACGGTAAGGTGTAAATTAGAAAAGTTGTTTTGATAAAAAAAAAAAATTAACTGCTGCCTCCATTTATCACAAAGTTGTTTAGTGACTGACAAAAATGGAATTCTCCACTGAACTCTACCCAGAAGCATTAGGCAAGCTTTTTCAAGGAGACAACCAAGTTCGAAACAAAGAACAAAAATTTGCTCCCAAGCAAGGGACTAAAAAAATACTACTTAAAGAAAGATACTTTTTATTAAAAGATAAGAGCGATTTTCTTTTTCCATGCATTAAAAAAATTTTTTTTCAATGAAGCCACAGAGCTTTACTCACACTTTAATGATAAATCTTTGCAATCCAAAATAATTACACAGGCCAAAAGGCAAAATGTTTTCACAACTAATACGAAACTTATTCCCATCAGAATAGCAAACAAAATAAATTACAAAATCATTTCAGACGAGAAAGGCACAATTTGTTCAAAATAAAGTCACTAAACCTTAACAATAGAACCAGGTCTCAAATTAAGTTGTCCAAACAAAACCTATAAAACATTATGTTCAACCAAAGAGATACAAATAATTTCAAATGAGTTTCTACAGGATAATGTGTAAACCAACAAATAATAAGATATGTTTGCTGAAACCTCTACTAACTGCAGAATATTATCACGATCATTCAAGTTTCGTGAAACAGAGCAAATAATCGTGAATCCTTCCTGAATATTTTAATTCACTGCAAGTTAAAAGTGAAAACTTTTGTAAAATTTGTAAGTGTAACCAAAGCATGAGTCCATTCATAGCTCTGAAAAATTCAAGCTAGCAAAATGTTAAATATACCAAGGAGAAATCAATAAACACAAATAATTCTTACGCGTCTATTATGGCGATGGCACTTCATGTTTTTCTTTACTTCAGTGAATTAAAAATAGAATTAATGAAGGGAATTTTGCAAAATCTAGAAATTAAAAGTATACTGGTACATCACACGCCTCGAAAATCTGATTGCCAGAGCTGACCACCAGATAATGTTTATTTTGAAGTTTATAAAGTTTTGTCATTTATTAATGTTAGTGTCTTCTCTAGCCCCACTGAGGGCAGACCAGATGAACAATATAAAGATAACTGTAGGATTATTATATCCCGAGGATAAGAAACTCATAGAATTACAAGAACCGTAATCCCCAAAGAAAATGTGTTTCCAGAAAACTGGAAAACATTCACAGCATTAAATATCACCAACACAGGCAAACCCTAGATTCAGGCTTTCAGCTACTATACCTAACAAGTAAAAAATGTGCCGAAGTTTCTTCGGCGCAATCGAGTTTTCTCTACAGCCGCTACAGCGTATAATCAACGCCACCGAAAATAGATCTATCTTTCGGTGGTCTCGGTATAATGCTGTATGAACCGCGGCTCATGAAACTTTAACCACGGCCCGGTGGTGGTCTATCCTATATGGCTGCCAGAAGCACGATTATGGATGATCAACATACCAATTTGCAGCCCTCTAGCCTCAGTAGTTTTTAAGATCTGATGGCTGACAGAAAAAAGTGTGGACGGATAGGCAAAACAGGCGCAATACTTTCCTTTTACATAAAACTAAAAACGGGGAATTTATTATGAATTTTCGTGCGATCATCTTTACATGACGAAGCAAGAGTGAATCTCTTCGTCATTATGCAAGAAACAAGCATCCTTCGTTGCAAAACTTTAAGGCACTGTCAACACCTTGTCCATAATCCTCAGGTATACTTACCATAAACGCCATCTTGCCCTTCCCCCTCTGAACTCAATTACCTTTTCATCTTCCCAGCACTTACTAGCCCTATTTTCCCCTCTTACTCTTGGGAAATCTCATTCCCACTTACTTTTTGCAGGCCTACCTTATACAATGCTTTATCTACATCAATAGAGAGTAGCAGTTAACCTTCGTTTATTCTTCTACTTTATGTTGTTTAAAGGAACCTTCCTTTTATAAAAATACTTTTCCAACTGCCCATGTATTTCTGAATACGATATGTTTATCAGAATGTTTTCTTACGACAGCATTCACTATCACTTCTTCCTTTCCTTAAATTAAGGAGAACTAAGCTCAACACGTGTTCGCATGTTGAGACTTTTCGCACGTACAGGAGTCTTACTTTATATTATGTACATATATATAAATATATATACAATATATACACTGTATATATTATATTGTTTTTATTCTGAAATAAATATTACAACTTGTAAAAGTTGAAGTGAATAGAGGCTTCATAGCAAATAGTGATACCCAATTTACAGTCAGTAGCAACCATATCCTTTCCATATTTCAGTATTGTTTTTAGATGATAAAATTAATTTAACTTTAGCATTATCGACTTTAGTTTTGTTAATGCATTTCTCTATATTAGGTATACGAACTCCACGGCTACATACAGACTGTCATGTTGATACTATGAAACGAATACTTCCTTAACTGACGATCAGAGAAAACTCAAAATGATTTAGTTCTAAGACATGTGGGATGGCTTCACTTACGCTATCATCAAGTTACCCATCACATGGGCAACGTTGATATATACAGAGGTCCCGATTTCAATACTAGACTTCATTACTTTCCTTCATCTAAATGTAACCAAATCACCGACAAGGGAAGTATCATAGTAGTATCAATTCGTGCACCAAGTAAAATTAATACATTTTGCAAAGAGACAGAGTACAGTGGATATGCCAAGAGTTTTGAGAGTCATCAACGACACACACTTAGAGCACATTGACGTGCTCATTTATAAAAATGGTTACTGGCATAAACAATTTGAGCTATTTGCAAGGGCACTTATACAATTTATCGTCCAGGTGAAAGCTTAGATCATTGTTTTTTGATAATGTCACTTTACGGTTCGATGCATAAATCAATTAGTGTTTGAGTATTCAGAAATAGTCGTAAAACGCGCAAAAAATTAATTGAGTATCAGATGTAATTATTTGATGGGAACTTCGAGCTTCGGTGGCTCACGATAGAATCTGCGAGAGGACTAATGATGAGAAAGAAGAAACTAAAAAAAAAGAAGGAATAGAGAAAATAAAGTAAGGAGAGATGAGTAGAGTGGTGAGTCACCTGTTGCCAACGTGTGTCTGTGTTTCTATATTAGAAAACCATGTCTCTTTCCAAGCACGAAGTAAATACTAGTGAGTAGGGTTTTTTTATCAGCTATAATACTACCTACTATACATCTGTCTTCAACAGATATTTGAGTCACAGAAGAGGGAACACTTGCTACACGTAGGAACTGGATACACCTGCCTTCCACGCACGCCAGCTGTATAGAACAGATGTTCAGCTTTAGGCGACACTACATGAACGACTGCTAATTAATATCTGTTTTGATCCAGCAGTTTTCCAAAATTCACGGCAAGCTATGAATTACCACTGTAACGGAAATATAAATGAACTTTCTATTCGACAGTTATCTTTTCTATCATTTGGAACTGTCATATTTAAGACGAAGTACAAACAGGCGTTAGGTATTAAATTATATTGTAAGGTTCTAACTTTGTATATGAACTAATTCTCTACTAAACAGTGTGTAAGATGTATGTATGTATGTATGTACGTATGCATGTATGTATGTATGTATGTATGTATGTATGTATGTATATATATATATATATATATATATATATATATATATTTATATATAGATTGATATAGATAGATTGGTAGACAAAAATTGTTATTACACATACGGCTACATTTCCTTTATACGATTTTCATCTTTCAAAAAATCCGTTATGAAATGTTCGAAGAATATAAATGAGTACAAATAACTTAAAAACTGTTTCCTAAAATCTGAGGTTATTTTAGCTCAATCCACAGAATAAAGAGTTGTACTATCTCAGCGCTAAAATTTTATAATCCGCATTATTACTACGAGCCAAGGAACAAAGCAGGCAAAAAAAAGCAGAATGCTACAATTCCAGGGGCTAATAGCAAAAGCAACCCATTACAGAAAAAATCGATACAGAAGTAAAGAATATACGATATCAAAGAAACAGCGAAGAAAAAAAAATAAGATAACTGTAAATCTATGAAATCAAGACTCGTGTGCCTCCTCACTGAAAAAGAATTTACAACCAGTCTGAATTTCCAAAGTTCAAGTATGTGATCAGGGAGATCCTTCCCAGTAATTTGGCCAAGCTAGAAAAAAACCCGAGCAACTTTGGGGAGTTGAATCTCATGAACGAAAAAGCAAGACTGTCTGAATTAAATGTCAGTGGTGAGCCATAATCATATTCAGTGAAGATCTACACGCCAACGACGACCAGAATCATGAATGTCTTTTATTCATGTGCAATGAATCGATCGGTCTAGAGATTAACTAGGATCTGGAATATTTAAATTAAAAGAACTTTCATTTTTATACAACAATTAGTGTGAGGCTTCTAAACTGAGAATAGAGATCGGAAATCTCTTTAGCTCCGATGCACACGATATCAAAGATTCTATTACTTTGCTTATTCATTCTTATATATCAGTACAGTTATTCTTTGCCCTTCCCGTTTAGCAATCACCTGTACCATCTACTCTCAAAAGCTGTAGTGTCACTGTTAAGTGTCACTGCCCTCATCAATGGCATTGTTGTGATCAACAGTTATTTATGACGAAACAGGAGCATTATTCTCCATCTCATCAACAAACATAAGCCAATTTCCACTAAAGCAAGCCTTTTATCCAAAGTTGTTCTTTCGTGTTTATTTTGACACAGGGCTTTAGAAGCTTTTTGTTGGTATGAAATATCATTTCTATGGCGACTCCGTCCGCATTTGACTGATGTACCAGTCTGATAAATTCTCCAAAGAATCTTTCTTCATGATAATGGGATTCGCTAACAACCTTTGCGTATTCTTCACTCCATAAACTTGCTTAACGTAACATTTTTGTTTGCCAACATACGCAAAAGTATCACAAAAATCGGACTAATTGATTAAGTCGAAAACATGTATCACTATCTTAGATTTTATGACTGATATTGCTGCTTTAATGCACCCATATATTAGTCTCTTTTCCCTTTCCTTTTAGCAGTATTCGTCTATTTGTTATTCTTTTTGTTTTCTATTATTCCACAGAAAGATATTTCCATTTCGTTCAGTGTAAGTAAACTATTTCCTTTAATGGTCTCTTACAGTATACATCATATGAATGTTTGGAAATTTTTTCAAAACTTATCACGCAAATATACTTCTTTTTCCGTGTATAAATATGTTGGTTGAAATGCCTCCAATAAATATATTGTAGAGAATAACGCCCGTTATTCTTCTTGAGGACTTGATATTAGAAAATGACATTTTCTCTTACAAATACATATTCAGTACAGCAGGTGTAATTAAAACTAAATTAAAGAATTTTTGAAGGATAAAACCTATAATTTTAAGATTTTGTAATGTAGTTTTATAGAATGCAACAGAGCTATAAACATTTCTCTTCATGTACTCTCGAAAACTTAGAAACATGATTTTCCAGTTACTGTTCATTTGGATTATGGTTTTGTGCTCCATTTGACAGAATGCCTTAACTGACGTCTGGTTGAATAAAATGTTTAACTTTTGTAAATATAAGTCGATGGAACGGGCAAAATAATGGACTGAAAAAAAAAAAGTTAAAGCTGAAAAAGGCTGCAGTACCCGTCTCTTATACCAAGAAAGCTTTGAAAGAGACGAGTACAACGAACTTTCAGTCATAAAGAATAGAAGAAATAGCCTTAAACAATTCTAGTGAAAGCTTCTGTGAAGAGTCGGAAAGTGCAGTCTTTGTCCCTTGAATCTAATAAATCTTCAAAGGATATCGCATCGGTTCAGAATCTTGAGGCACTATATTTTTCTCATCCTTTTCACCGATACTTATACAATTTTTATATCCATTTGCTCGAAAATATGTAAGCTGGGAAAGGAAATTTGAGTGGAAATTTGTTCCAAGGGAAATTTAAATGAAGACTGATAAATTACATGTTACCTGGAAAAGACACTGAAAGGTTCTTGTGATTTCTGGTGAATAAAGCAGGTTGACAGGGTATTGCAAAAATTCATGGAACGCTTCTTAACCTCACTTTCCGTCATCATCCCGTGTGCATGGAAAATTTACACACGTGCAAAAGAATTATCTTTCAAAAATCTGAGAGGGAAAGAGTTGATAACAAGAACGTTTTCATATGCTGAGGTAACTGAAAATGGGATGAATGTTAGAACAGAGCCAGTAATATAATAGACGATGACATACGAGTTTTCGTTATTCAACAGTAAGGATACAAAAGCCTTTGACAAATAATATTAACAAAATCAAAATTAAAATAAAATTAATACATCAATGAAATTTAAAATGCAATTTAAAAAAAATGTTCTAGCCAAGATAAAGAAATGCAAATCGAAAAATAGCTTCACAAAACTCGAACACAGAAATGAAATCTCAGTTTTTGCTGACTGGTGATATACTTTAAATATCTGGCTGAGGAACAGTTTGATTTCATGAAGTAACTGGATTCTTAAACTTTCCCCTTATTTCTACGTTCGCCATCTTTCATTCTATTCACAGAAATTATCTTTTTCATGAAATCTGGTATATTACAACAAAGATTTATTATTCTGCTATCTCTACCGAGAAAGTGAGAAAATGACCTCAAAGTTCCATTTTATGCAGCATTAGAAAGAAAATATTGAAGCCATGCCAAATTGTTATTTTCAGTAAAAATGGTATACATCAGACCAAATGTAATTCTTGTTTCCATCTTATCACACAACACATCAAAACCTAAGTCCTTCATACATATATACAGCATATAAATTCGAGTTTTGTATCATGCCATGCAATGTCTTTGTAATGACACAGCTTTTACTCGAGATGTAAAGCGTGTCAAAAACCTTGTTTTCCTTCCAAGCCAATACTAAGGATGAAAAAATCGATTTGGCCAAATCTGCAGGAGTTATTTCCTGCTGAGCTGATGACTATGGAAGACTAGAAATTTAATTACAACATTTTTTTGTGATAAATGATACTCTCTCCTCTCTTCTCATATATATATATATATATATATATATATATATATATATATATATATATATATATATATATATATATATATAATATAATATATACATAATGCTTATAATAATATTACCAGGCGTTAATATAATACTTTGCATAATGCAAATCATATCAGTGGCAAAGTACAATTTTATTAAAGCGTATGTATCTGAAACTCCTCCATATTAAGAGCAATAATCGATTAGGTAAAACGAGCCCATATAAATGGGTAAAAGAATACATGATATAGTGGAAAAACACTTACATTTTCATTCGCTAACTTTAAGCTCTTTCCACCTAAAACAAAAAACAAAAGAGGAGCCAAAAAATAAAACATTTCGCATCCATCCACCGGGTCACTGACCTTCACCAGCTGGTTGGAAAACGCTCGGCGGATTTCACTTCCTTGTTCGCGAGTTATTCTATTGCAGAGGGAAGGACATTTTGCATTCAGTTTTATCACAAGTGTTTCATATGTTATATTCTTTTTAAAATAGGTCGATAACGTATTATCCTTTAATGAACATCAGCACATCTTTGAGTTCAATAGTCAGCGAGTATTGAAGGTGAGTTTCCTGCGTCAATTTCTTCAGCAGAGAACCGACTGCTCTGGAGTGGTATTTTCCACCTGCACAGTGTATATATATAATTTTATATGCATGTATATAATATATATATATATATATATATATATATATATATATATATATATATATATATATATATATATATGTGTGTGTGTGTGTGTGTGTGTGTGTGTGTGTGTGTGCGCGCTTGCTTTTGTAAAACCCTCCAAAAATGCAAAAAATCTTGAACGGTGAAATCTTCGCAGGTTAGCATAAGTTTTCAAATAATTTCTGTTACAATTTGGGATAACAGAATTCTACTTAATTTTTAGCTAAAATGTTAGAGGCATCAGCAGGTTCATTTAAACAGGCTGTTTCATCATGCTCAAACATAACACAACTAAATCATGAGGACATTCTGGGATCGAGATTATATATATATATATATATATATATATATATATATATATATATATATATATATATATATATATATATATATATATATATATATATATATATATATATATATATATATATATATATATATATGCATATGTATATTTGTATATATATATATACACACATATATATATATATATACAATATATATATATATATATATATATATATATATATATATATATATATATATATATATATATATATGAATGTATGCATGTAAAGGATTTTTGCCTGTTGACATAGGTTCCTATCGCAACGACAGGTTGCCATGCTGACAACCCCGAAACAACAAGCGTGTAGTAGGTGGTGTCCTATCGATTCCATTGGCCTTTCGTAGCAGTAAGAGTCACTGCACATGGCCTTTACAAAGTCTTCCAAGATGAACGACTAACGTAGAACAGACTTGTCAAATTACTGTAGTCTCTAACACAGCGGAGATCATTTTTGACGTACGCGGATTATCATTTTTTTATCTATAATTTGTTTTAATTTCTCGTTTTATGTACGACACATTCCATTCTGGACGACTTGCTTAGTAAATAAAAATGCTGGCGCATTTCAAAAATATCATCAATAAATGGCTTTCATCTTTTAGATAAGAGTAACGAATAAACGACCGAGGAATCCAACACTTAAAGAACGTTTGACTTTTGAGCTAAGTTACAGGGGAAGAGAAAGAAGAAATAAAAGAAGACAGCCTGTTTTTGTTATCATCAACCTCGGTAAGTATGTCAATGGCTCCCAGCGCTAGACCTTCCTCTCTATAATGGGAATCGTATAGCGAGTTTTTGACATTTTTGGGGAGAAATAGAAGCCACACATGAAATTCGAGTGATAATCAACTCGGGAAAACTGAAGCAAACCTGATTTCAAGTTTAACTACACCAACGACAATGCGGCTATAAAGCGCAGTGAATGGAAGAGCATGTATGTACATCAAACAGATGGAAGCTGACGGCACTCATGACCTACATAGCGCTTTTTTTTTCTTTCTCTCTCTCTCTCTCTCTCTCTCTCTCTCTCTCTCTCCACAAGACCCACCAACTTTGCCTCAACTCCAGCATCAAGTCTGACACTGATGCACGCACGTACTACAACTACGGATGCAGCCATGTGACACCAATCTCTCTCTCATTAGTTATTAGATTCTCGTAAGACATTATCTTCCTCAGGCCGTCTTCGCTACTTCTGGATTTTGCATCTAGGGACAACGACAACGTTCATGGTATCGCTTCACTAAAAGTAAAAATTGTACCTCTCTTGAATCGTCACTTAAAAATGCGACAAATTATTTTCTTCCTCAAACATTATTTTGACAAAGGACGGCAGTTCTTGTCCTTTAAACAAAGTTATTCATCGCTGACGCCTTCAACTTTCGCTTATCCCCTTAAATTACCATAGCTAAAAATAACCTTTCCTTTACCACAACCACAGCTTAACTATGATCAAAGAGTGGCTCTACATTTTCCAATGTATCTATTTCGATCTTCATTTTCTGTGCCTCTTCATAGAGGATGAATATATATATATATATATATATATATATATATATATATATATATATATATATATATATATATATATATATATTAGATTATGAGATAGATATATAAATATATATAGATAGATAGATAGACATAGATAGATAGATAGATAGATAGATAGATGTTTATATATGATTTACAAGATTCTAGAGAACGAAGTGACTCATCAAAGAGTTCATGTGCACCCGTTTGCCCTGTCGATCGCTTTCAAGCTAGAGGGCAAGGCATTTAACCCTTATTTTTAGGTTGATTTTAATCCACATATTATTTTTAAACAATACGCCTTTCCCCTAGAACGAAGTGGCCTCAAAGAAGCTTAGGCAAGCAGAGGCAAAATAGACTTTTCACGAAACGGAGCGAAATCATTAGACCATAAAGTAATCCCGTAGGAGAGTATAGAAGCTACTCAAATTTCTTGTGGTGTCCCTTCGACAAGAGCTTGGTTGCTTCTCTATTTAGTACTGTTCATCTGATCCTTTTGATCGATTCCCACTCAGCTGTATAACTCCTTCATTATTTCCGTGCTCCATTTCCTTCCTCTTGTTGTGTTTTTATATATATATATATATATATATATATATATATATATATATATATATATATATATATATATATATATATATCGCCTGGAGTATATATGTGTGTGAGAGAGAGAGAGAGAGAGAGAGAGAGAGAGAGAGAGAGAGAGAGAGAGAGAGAGAGAAAGTTAAGTACACCTTAGTTTAACCAGACCACTGAGCTGATTAACAGCTCTCCTAGGGCTGGCCCGAAGGAAAGAACCAATTGGTTACCTAGCAACGGGACCTACAGCTTATTGTGGAATCCGAACAACATTGTAACGAGAAATGAATTTCTATCACCAGAAATATATTTCTCTAACTCTTCATTGAGAGAGAGAGAGAGAGAGAGAGAGAGAGAGAGAGAGAGAGAGAGAGAGAGAGAGAGAGAGAGAGAGAGATTTGGGGAATGGCACTGTGCGAAATACAAGATTCCTTTAGGGAGATGTGGGTAACATAAACTTTTTGTTGGTAGGCTTCGCGTGATTATTATATACTTTTCAAATACCCATAGGAGATACAATGGGCGATATTAGCACTGAATAATCAATTCGCAAACATCCCATTAAACGCTACTGATAAAAATGAAGTGTCGCAATGCGGTTCGTGTTTATCACCCTCCAGGAAAGTTGGATGAATATTAACCTCCACGCATGTTGAATGAATCCTCCAAGTTTCCAAAGCAATGGAGTGAAACTGAAACGTTCTTAGCCTACCGGTCTTCAATTCACCAATATTAATTTTTTTAAAGAAAACAAATTTTATAACGTTTACGAAAATGGGATGACATACAACAGCAGTCTTTCAGACTTGGGAATAAGTCACCTGGAATGAAGGTACTGAGGCACACTTGCTTTTTGCTCATTTACTTGTTGAGCCTTATTTGTTCTGAACCATTTATATTCAGATGTATCCATTATCATTTTTTTTATTAATTATACAGATTCAGTTTTATTTATTAGCTTTTCTTATTATGAATATTTAATTTTACCTCACTGTCCTTTTTCTCTTCTATTTATTTTTCACTTAAGCTTCTCTACTTTGTGGAACCTTAGCACACATGTTCCTGATTCCTAATAAAAGTACCAAGATCTAAAGATGGAAATAAGGGGACGATGGCAATCTCAAGTGGGAGTAGTGTCTATCCTCCTGGACACTACTCCTAGCCGTGTTCCCTCAGAGGGGCTAAGAGCGTACTCCGGCTACGGCAAGGATAAATGGGAATGTTGCATTCCTAAGAAAAAGCAGTAGAGTCAAAATCCCTTAGGGCAGGTTGTAGTCCTGATCGAGACTTGGTGATACCAACCTAGCAACGTTGTAAAGAATAAAAAATAATAATAATAAAAAAACAATAATAATAATAATAATAACAATGGTGAAGAAGTTCACAGTGGTGTAAATGTGTATATATATATATATATATATATATATATATATATATATATATATATATATATATATATATATATATATATATATACTGTATGTATATATATATATATATATATATATATATATATATATATATATATATATATATATATATATATGTATATATATATATATGCACATAATACTACATTCACACCACTGTGGATTTCTTCACCATTTTATTGACATCTTATTAGGAGATTGCTATGACTAATAATAATAATAATAATAATAATAATAATAATAATAATAATAATAATAATAATAATAATAAATGGAAAATATTACGTAAGATTCCTTTCTTCAGTTTCAAAGCTTATCTAGATAGTTGCTCTTCTTTCTCTGCATCTTTTCCCACTTCCATGTGGGGTCGTTGCTTCTGAAAACTTTCCTCCACCTGGCTCGGCCAAACACATCGTCCTCTGATAATTGTTTGTCTCTCAGGTCTTCTCTAACTCCATCCATCCACCTTCGCTTCGGTCCTCCTCTTGCTCTCCCACCAGGTACCTCCATCGGCATCACTCTCCTCCCTGCGTGTCTCACCCCTTCTCAACACATGGCCATACCACCGCAGTCTTCTTTCCTGGACCTTCTTTGATAGTTCTACGACTTGAGTGGTTCCTTTTACTCTTTCGTTTTTGATCCTGTCCATTTTTGTTACTCCACACATCCACCTAAGCATTTTCATCTCTGCAGAATCCAACTTCTTCTCTTGCACTCTCTTTACCAGCCATGTTTCTGCTCCATACATCAAAGCTGGTCTCAATACTGTCTCATACACTCTTCCTTTAATCTTCATGTTGATTATGCGGTAGCACAAGACACCTGGCATCTTTCTCCAATTTTTCCATCCAGCCTGCACTCTGTGTTTTATTTCTATGTTAGTGTAATTAATTATTTATCCGTACTTAGTTATTATTTCTCGTGATGTATTTGCTAACCATCGACATTCCTGGCCACGAATTTTACACTGGTTTATAATAATATTAACATAAAAATCATTATTATTATTATTATTATTATTATTATTATTATTATTATTATTATTATTATTATTATTATTATTATTATTATTATATAAATTTCAGTCTTCTTACATTTAAGAGGGTTTGTTCAATCCGTCAGTTAAAAGACTATATTTCAGTGACACCAGTACCATGATCCAAATCGAGTTCATTACTCTTGGGTAATTCAACCTCCGAAAAATATATTCAGCTCTCTAAAAGTTCTTGGAATATTTCACTAGCACGGTGCGATTGATTATGAAATTTTTATTCCTTTTACACATAAAAAGTGGTAAGGAGAGATTTTTTCCTGGGAAAAAAAGGTCGCATTTAATTACGAAGATAATAAATTTATCGCGTTCGCCTTCATTACTAACTTTCGGAAACTGTATTTGCATTTCTTCACCTTTTTTCTGCTGTTGACAATTAACAGCGTAATCTGGAAATTCTCAGGATGAAAAAGGAAATCTGATTTGTCATGATAATGTCTACCGAAAAATTTCTTTTTTCTTTTTAGGATACACCAGCAACCTTATGGCCTGGAAAGGCATTTAATAATTAAAGCAATTGGGAGGAAAAGAAAGGAAAATATCTGGTTATTTAAGGAACTGTTTATTTACATGGAACAGAGACTTCCATGAAAGTGCAAGCCCGGATGCAGTGATACACTGAACGGGTCCTACACTTTGTAGGTTTCTGGTACTCAGGTTGGAATCCTCATGGGCTTACTTGGTTGGTTTCTCAAGCCGATTTTTTCGCTTTCCAAGTAAGGATAAATGCAAATAGCTTCATCTGTCACTGTCATCATCATCATCATCATCATCATCATCTTCACTAATATTCAAATGCCATTTTCTCTGGATTCATTATGGTAATGGAATAAGATATTACCAGCTTTTATCTGTATCTCAGTACATAACACTGAATGTATTTTGCACGTGACCAATGCATAATTATTGACCTACAATTTCTACCTACCACTCGAAACACCAACCCCAACTTAATGTGAGTCTATCGTAAGTTTTTCTTTGAATTATACATAAGTCAGTGTAACTATTTACTTTCTAACACGCAATGGTGGTAAGATAAATTTATCACAAAAAACACTATCAATTCAGTCGCCACTAAACCTACATAGGCAGAAATTTCACTTGGATGATAAAAATATATGGAAATAAATCTTAGCTTACCAGTAAATATCAAGACTGATTAGATCCTAATGGCTAAACTTGGCTTCATATCACATAAATTTTACTGATTCCTCTTCATATGATAATGAAGAGTTGCGAAACTAATGCTCATTATAATGTCAATGATGATATTTATGAGGGCCATGCTTCAAACTTCTTGAATTTCCATCTGAAAAATTGGTTCTTACTCACAGCTGAAATCGAAATAACATCCTTTTGCTATCTTTAAGTCATTTATCATTTGTAAGCCACATTAATTAAGTCATTAGTTAAAAAACAGATGATACTGGGAAAATTTAAAATTGGTGTGAATGTGACAACGATGGTTGTCTTGTATTTTGCTGGGAGCCAAGCCCGGTTAGGGAAAATAATTTGTAATAAATAAATAAATAAACCAACAAAATAAATATATATACACATATATGCGTATATATTACATAATATATACATATACATATATAATTATATACATGCATATATATATATATATATATATATATATATATATATATATATATATATATATATATATATATATATATATATATATATATATATATATATATATATATATATATATATATATATATATATATATATATATATATATATATATATATATATGTCGAGGGT
>NC_089754.1:44292270-44297270 GCF_040412425.1 Macrobrachium rosenbergii
TCAATAAGAAAACTTAATGCAACCCTATCAAAGATTAAGGCATTTATACACAAACATGTTAAAAACATTACCTTAATGGCAATATGGAAACACGTCTCGTCTACTTTCTTGAGGCATATAAACAATGACGACGCTGAAGATATTCAAAGATGGCAACAGAAAAGAAAAAGAAAGTGGCCAAATGACTATCATCAGGTATTACCTGAAATGCTACTCAAATCATTCCGAGGATCATCAGAAATGTTCTGTTTCATAAAAAGGAACTGGATCACCAGGAAATATCACTACAAAAATAAATAAATAACAAATATGATTCGGCTCTTCTCAGTACGCTTACTGCTTCGCAAAAATTTCAAATGCCAGATGTGTTGGGACTGTCTGCTTATTTTGTATAACCTTCAGTGTCATGATGGCACGGGAATAACCAGGATATACAAAGATAAAAAAAAAAACAGCTGGTTTCAAGCAGGATACTCATTAAGTTCCGTGAAAGAAGAGAGAGAGAGAGAGAGAGAGAGAGAGAGAGAGAGAGAGAGAGAGAGAGAGAGAGAGAGAGAGAGAGAGAGAGAGAGACATTAGTAAAGATTTGATCATGGCGGCTGAATAATTGTGGCATGGATAAGTAGATATTATAAAAACCACAACCAACCATATGCAACGAAAATTTTACCTCAACTGATTTCAGTAAGGGTTGTTTATGAGGGCTACAGCAGTTCTGTCCATAAAACGTTAAAACTAATCCTCTGTAGCACATATACTTCTAGAAATAGTTAAACCCAGGACTAATAAACAATCAGAGTGAAGGAAAACATTACAATGGCATTCTTTGTTAACATACAACAAAGAAAGGGTTTGAGATTCCTCCCATTTTGTTATATATTATATATATAAATATATGTATAACTGAATCACGAAAATATGGAACGTGGATTTTATCTTTATTTATATAAATATATATATACGAGTATATGTATATATATATAATATATATATATATATATATATATATATATATATATATATATATATATATAATTATATATATTATATATATTGCTACAAATTTATTTTTTACACACTTTCAATGCATGAATATACAGGCATACACTAACACCAGCCTCCACACACAAGCAAGCACATTATATATTATATATATATATATATATATATATATATATATATATATATATATATATATATATATATATATATATATATATATATAATCCTTACGTAGACTGTAAGACGTGTCCTTGAAGATGAATCCTCTTACTGTTATTTTTTTCCTTTTTCATTTACTATCCGGCATGAAAGTTTTTGTGTATGCACCTACAACACCAACCTTCAAAATTACCATACAATATCTTTCCTTGTTTCAGAACGAGCCTGGCCGGTTCCAACCAGACTCCACAGAGAAAATTATTCTGTTGACGGAGAATCTCCGGTACCTGTCCTGGACACGGCCAATGCCCCTTTAATTCAAATGATTGGATTTGATTACTTTAAATTCGTCGAACACGCCAGCTGGGAGAGCTGCAGGAGCGAAAACCGAAACCTTCTTCTCTCTCTAGAGGCTTAGGGGTATTGCAGTAAAACTAGACGAGAAACCGTCCTGTAGCCCTTGTTATATGATCTATGCATTAGAGAGAGAGAGAGAGAGAGAGAGAGAGAGAGAGAGAGAGAGAGAGAGAGAGAGATTTCGCCATCAACTCCTTTTGTAACTTGAGGAAACACAGCAGTTATATATAGATTCCACTTATACCTTCACTGCAAAATTTAAATTTTCTTGTTAATGACTTCCCTCCGTAACATATTTTCCTACTTTCCGTATGCATAACCTTGACCGTCGTCGAGGTATCACAGATGGATAGTTACCAAATCTTCTAGCAGTGTGTGTGAACGCGCATTGGCTTTGTCGTACTGAAAATAACATGCTGGTCCTTTGCAAACAGTTCACCAATTTTCAGTAAGTCATTTAAGGGGGTAACTGAGGGGTTGACCAAAGTCCGACAACTGCAAGAAAGTATTCGCCGATATATTGCTAGATGACGTGTCGCGATCAATAAGCTTCGACAGCAATTTCCAACAGCTAACTCTATCGAACGCAAAACAAGTCATAAGTAAACAGGAGTTTAAAAGTTTTAATAATTTAACGCCATTCCAAAGCATATACACAAAGCTATATCAAATGCTCAACCTTTAAACCGAACTGGACGTCTGAGGTGGTCAGATCATCTATTATTCTGTCAAGAGTCAAGGTAAGGTTTGAATATTTTTGTCGCAGCCGTTGCAATGGCAACTGGTCTTTAATTCGAGCTATCTAACAGGTCTTTGAGTGTCCACTTTAAAGGAGGAAGTGTAAGAACGTTTTTGATGGTATAAGTAAACAGCAGAGATTAAATATAAAAAGAAAGCAATGAAAGTGAATGTTACCGAAGGTAAAACATTATCGGGAACTTATTAGTAAAATTCTTTCGGTAGAGATTCAAGGCCTACTGCTTTATTATTAGCAAGGTTTTTCACTCAGGCATCACGGAGATTTCAATTTTAATAAACTAGTCATTAACATAATTCAGCATCTCAATATATTTCTTTTTCCACAGGGGAACAGCACCTCGCCTCTCGGGATCACCAGCCTCTGACAGCTGAATGAACACATCTCCCGTGTGACTGAATATCCCGCAAGAACGGAACCATGCCATGATATTGTAACTCGCTAGTTAAACCCTTTGCACGCTTATGATCCTCACATAAGCGGCACTGCCTTAGGACATACAATATGCACGTGTAAGTCTCATTAAAGAAGCTATCGGTCCTAACCGTGGGGATGTATTGTTTTTCATAATTTAAAAACTGTGCTAAAGATATTATAGAAATCCATAACATTGTCATTCCAGCCAGAGACACGCCGCTTCTTTTATCAACAATACCAAAATACTCTCTACCCACTCCTTGAACTGTACCTGTAAAATTGAGCCCATAGGTCCACCAGATACCTTCCTTACATCCACGGTGACAAGGAAACATTCCTAGGAACAAAAACTAACCTTTGCCATAAAAAGTTAACTCTATCCTCTCCATCTGCATAAACATCTGTTACACGAGGTAATTCTTGCTTTGAAATTAAAACTAACATGCAAGGGCAACTGATCAGAACCATAATAGCTTTAATGGACATATATACATATTTCTTACTGAGTCATGCATTGTTGAGTTATGCATTGTCAGAGCTGAACAGCAGTAAATCTAAGACTGTGACATCGAACCGTCACTGAAGAAAAAAGTACGTTACTATTTCGCAACTTAGCAGTGTCAGAAATACTGAGGAACTTGCGAATTCACAGCTGTTCCAATTTATGATAATAAGGACAGGCAGAACTTGCGTTGAAATCGCCTAGCATAATTCCACCAGCCATATCAGTTATTTACTGCCGACGCAGTTTTTCCCATATACAAATACTATTCATTCACATTATCAAGAAGGAAATAATGTGAATATACATTAAGGAATAAATTATGTATTCTTTTAAAAATCAGTCAAAACCCAGGAATTCGGTCATTATCATACTGCATTACACTGTAAGATGCATCAAGAGAATTAGACCAACGAATACTGATACCATCATCGAGATGCCCATGAAATACAGTCCTTCAATTTAAGAGGAGAGAAAAGCTGATTTGTTGTTTTATAAAATATTGTCCACACTCGGCTTCTTTGAACAGTGGCATGTTTCTTGTAATATAACAAGAAAACATTTGCATAAATCGACAATGATTCTATTTTGAACACCAATATAATTAAAATAATCTTGAAATCGTCACCCACTGAGAAAAAGAGGTATTCTTCTATTGCTCAGACGAGTCTTCTCCAGAACCCTCATTGAAATTCCTATGACGATTCCCGACGAAAGACCGAAGGATCAACCATTTCCCCCCATGCATCCGGATCCAAAATCGTTTCTCATGATTTTTGTCGCACGTTATAATAAGTGATGAATATATACGGGTATTTCGGATTCAGTTTCTCGATCTTAACAAGACAACTCCCGTCGATTCATGCACTAATTCACGCAGTTCCTCTAAAGGATAAAATTAGATGCACGCCCTGCAAGCTAAAAGAGATTAATCAAAGATACGAACATATTTATGACCTAAAACAATCTACTTAAGCTTAGCATTCCACGTTGTCAGTAGAATTTATTAATAACATTTGATGCTAGTTATTTTATTCTTTTAATTTGAATTTATGGAGGACAAGTAAAAATAAATATACGCGATATTTGATACCGCAAAAGGAGATAGGGCTAAATATTATTCTATGGAATAATTTACCAATAACGTATACCAGTTTAAATAGTTATCTTAAATTCAAAACCTATATTATGATTTTTCTACACAACAACAATTTTCGACAATTATATAATAAATCCATTCACTGAAATAAATTCGACGTCCTGAATTTTAGTCGAAAAAGTCTCAGATTTCTGAACTATTTTAATCTCCTGACAATTAAATATGGAAAAGAATAAAGGTTTTATGACCTGACGGAACTTCAGGCAAGCACTCAGTCTTGCGTATCACCAGAGGAAGGGAAAATTGACTGTCCTGTTACGTGATCAACGAATCATAACTGGATGAAATTTTCTTGAATCGCATCAAAAGAAAATATGTTTGGAGAATATCGGAATTTTAGCAGGTCAGCTATAAGATAAGTACTAGATATGCTGCGAAACGAAGCAAAAATTATTTTTTTATATAATTATTATTATTAAAAATATCGAACAAACAAAAAATGTCTCTATCAAAACATCTATAAAAAAGACAACACAGAACTACGAGTAGATATGTGAATTATAAAGGCAAGAATGAAAGGCTTAACCTTTATGCATAATTGCTTGTACGAGAAAGATTCTTTTTGTGAAAGTAAATGTAATGAGCACGTAACTTGTTGATCAGATACTACGGATAACCTGTATGTAAAGCCAATGCCATTTTCATAT
>NC_089754.1:44299770-44379770 GCF_040412425.1 Macrobrachium rosenbergii
AGAGAGAGAGAGAGAGAGAGAGAGAGAGGGCATACAATCAAGAATCACTGGATAGATTTTTTCTCCATATCTCTTTTCTCTTTATATATATATATATATATATATATATATATATATATATATATATATATATATATATATATATATATACAGAGAGAGAGAGAGAGAGAGAGAGAGAGAGAGAGAGAGAGAGAGAGGGTATGCAATCAAGAATCAATGGATAGATTTTTTCCATATCTCTCTGTCTCTTTATATATATATATATATATATATAGAGAGAGAGAGAGAGAGAGAGAGAGAGAGAGAGAGAGAGAGAGAGAGAGAGAGAGAGAGAGATAAGCAATCAAGAATCAACGGATAGATTTTTCTCCATATCTCTCTCTCTCTTTATATACACACATAAACATACAAAAACACACACACATGTGTATATATAAGTGTATGAATATAAAGAGAGAGTGAAAAATCCATCTACTGACTGCATTCCCACTCTGTTTTTCCACCCGTTAGCATTCTGCTTTGTGACGGCGTTCTTATAAACCTGATGACCTATTCCACATGCTTACTGAAAAGTAATGAATGTTACTAGTGAACATACTCTCAACTACTGATGCAATTCTAATACGTCCATGTTCTTATCACTAATTTACCTTCGCTTCCCTTTAAACAAGGTCAGAAAACGATGGAAAAGCTACGAATAAATCTCAGTATTTTTCCATTTTACATTATATTGGTGAATAGAAGAAAACAAAAAAATTAGTATATAAATAAAACCTACAGTAAACTCCACAGAAAAATCTTGTATCCAAGTTTCTCACTGACAGTTAGATCTGTCCCAGTTCTTTAAAACTTATAAAAAACATACAGAAAATTGTCAAGAGTAAATTGAAGCAAATACCAATATCGTTTTCGAGCCATTTCAATTAACCTTAAAGTGCCTTATCCAACAATTTTTTAATTTCATTTAAAGTTTCACAATTAATATTTATTTTTTGTGTATTTTTGCGAGAAATTTTCGGTCTCGAAGCATCCTTCGTTCAGCCTGATCTACCCCTCCCCACCTATTTAATGACTGGATGAAAATATATCATTTGATGTTTTCATGCAAAACTTTTCAACATCAATCAATGATTGGAAAAGATTCGGTTACAAAATGCTTTAAGTAATGAAGAGTAGATGGGTTACAGAATGTATGAACAGCACGGAAATATATTTTTTATCTTAAAGTTTGAAAAACTGACAGACTTACAAACTCGAACGTCTAAATTTACTTCTTTCCGGCAGAAGTATGCAACGCCTGGGAGACTCTTATACATCAATATATGAAAGAAATGCCATCACTGCCAATGAAACATTTTCATTTTAAGAAAGGTGTTTATAAAACTATGGCCGGGATAGCATTAAAATATCAGATTTACTAATGACTGCAGAGTATGGCGAGATTTACGTATCAGCATAAAAGAAAGAAGAACCAGCTGATACCCAGTACCATTCCTTCACTTGTGTTAAAAAGAGTGCCTTCAGGAGATGCTTTTCATTAAAGAAACAGTTATTCACTTACAATAGAATCACAATTTCCTTGACAAAAATATTTTCATTTTGGATAAAAAATGTATCGAGTTCTAGAAAAGCATCTACGAACTCTATTCCATTACTTTAAAAATGCTCATGCATAGGAAGGCATTGTACGCCAATGCAATTGAATAAACAAATATGAACACTTCATACATATATACGTGAACTGCACCAAAATTAAAGAACCACACCGGTGCCACACTCTCGTTCTTCAGTTTGGTAACAGTAGTTAGTTCAATTTTCAATGCAAGGTGAATCCAATAACAGTGTTTGGGAGAGTGGAAGGTTGTTTATCTTTGCATCAAAACCACAGGGCCAGGTTCGAATCCTGGCCGGGTCACTTGCACTTATCGATTATAAATTCACGTCAAGTGTAAGTTATTCCCAAGGCATAGTGAATTCGATATTAAAGGAAATTGTAGCATGAGTGTGCGCTTGGAAAGTGACCTTTGATGCTTCTACAAGAGTCCTCTACGGACAACGACGCAATTTACCCTTTAATTCTTCCTGTTGGCAGACCATCTCAACCGTGGCATTCCTGGAAGCCCCCGCCCTTCATAGATGTCCTGTTGCTACTTTATTACCTACCTCTCCCTCATACACCCTTATTAAGAGTACTGCGGACCTCAGTCGTTGCGTTTTGATGTATTTAATTCTTCCCCTAGCCTCATCATGAATTACTTTGCCTCCAATTCTCACAACTGCGTGTGACCATTATCAAAAAGATTGTCGTGTAATTTTTCAACTTTGTTTACCATGACAAAAAAGTGGAGCTCATCAAAATTCATCCTCCTCCTCTATTTTGTTTGCTGTGGTGAATATGAAACTCAAATATTTGAAACTTTCACCTGATGTTCCCCAGCACCTTAGCCTTCTTTGAAACCAAATATATTTATTTATATATTTATCTACTTATATTTGTGATGGTTTGTTTCCAGGTCAACTGGTTCAATAGCATCCTCGAAGAGTGACAGTTTTAATTCAGTGTCTTGTAGATTTCGGCCCAAAATTCGTCGTCAATGGTACACGTCTGTCCGTAGGATACTGCTTTTCCTAAAATGATACCTTTCCAAAACATCAATTTCAGTAACAGTTCGGTCAACGCTCATCCCGACTTCAAACCGTTGTTAACTTTTAATGAATCACTTAAATCTCATTCGAGCTTCAGCCAGCCAAACGGATCCTAGGTGAACACTGACAATTATCTTTCATGCATTACCAATATTTATTATTGATTTATTTTACGAAGAACATCTGAAGACTCTAAGACCCGATCGGTAACCTCTAACTATTTTCTTGATTGTTAAGTTCAGGAAAAAATTCGAGCAGTGATCATTCTTCATTTTGAACTTTAGCCGGTTATTTTCTGTAAATGATACCGATATTCTGCACTTTACACTCAAGTGCTGTACATTATGAAGAAAACCCTGTGCAGCAGAATTTATTCCTAATTTAAATCCTTTATACCACAGAGATGAAGATACTCAACAGAAATGATGCGCAATTCTCTTCTAACAAGTTAGTCAATGACCCAGGCCTTCAAAGCAATGAAAAAAATCAAGACAGATGTTAAAGTACGATTTTTCCAACTATTTATCTACAATTACCTTTACCAAAGATTTCCAACGATTTTATTTGAATTACCCTTTTCAATTTTTACCAATGTTTTGCAGTTGGGTCATACCAACAGGCCGCCGAAGTACCAGTTATGCTACAGAATCCAGTTTACAATGATGTTTACGCTCAAATGCACATCAGAACGCTTCACTGAATCATGCAAGAGCATAAAGATAACACGGTTACAGTAGTGTTCATTTTAATGGATTTTCTCTTCGTTCCTATTCATCGCTATATGCAGTACTTGAAGCCTCCAACATCGAATAAAAAGTGGATGGCACTGAACGTGTGCTATGTGAGCTGACCTTGACTGAGTCGAGGAACCCATGGCACCATTTCCGGCAAATGTTTCGCGTGGCATACGGGGAAATTTTACCACTTTTGTGTGTGTGTGTGTGTGTGTGTGTGTGTGTGTGTGTGTGTGTGTGTGTGTGTGTGTGTGTGTGCGTGCGTGTGTGTGATCTAACCTACTATCGTGGACCAACGAGTCTGGAATGGGCAGCTGAATCAACTCGATGAAAAATGGAACTTATCAATTTAATGATTTTTTTCGAAGTTTGGGTGTCAAGATATATTTTACTTTTAAATTTCATTTATACTGATGAAGTATATGAAAATAAATCAAGGAAAGTTTTTAATAAGCTTTCCAATGCTTTTAAAGCTACAACCAAAGAAATGCCGACGTAAAATGAGAAAACATTATCTAAAATAATGAGAAAATAATTTCTCTTCATGAAGTCTGGACATTCATATAACATGCAGCATAACAATGAAACTATATAAACTGGGTTCTTCATCCTGTGATTGATCCACCGTCGAGTGGCAACGCGAAGAGTAGTTTTAACAAAGGCTTTGCTGTTGAACGTGGTGGGGGCCGCATTCTGCAGAATAATCAAATTACAAATGACGTACTGAGATCATCCGTCATACCGCCTAATCATTTTATCCTTTGTTATCAATTTCATTGAAACCATGACGACATCTAGAATATTGCACGAATCTCACTGTTGCATCATTCCCCTCAGGATAACGAAATCATAACACCGTTCACCTGAGAGCTAAACAGATAAAAACACCTGAATATCTGCCACTGTCTGATGTCACCTTCATTTGTCCTTGATAGCTTCAACGTCCAATGGGAGTAAAAGGGCGAGCGGCAGGCAGGGATACCAACCCTCTCGGAAACTTGCTGATGGTAATGAAGGGAAGCAAAACTGAATGCCTTCATTACGCTTCATATCGGAGGATTACGAAATGGCACGTGAGTGGCACTCTCGGGGGCTAATGGAATGCATAATCTGCGCTCGCCGCCGTTATGCTGGATAAAAGAAAGATTTCATCTGAAGTGTTGATCAAGTTACATGGCATAACAGGCGCCTTGCCGTACCATTTTCTATTGCATTGCATGGCAGTCATAAATGAATTCCCAACATGAAAGAGAAACCGTTAGTGGGAATAAGAGCCCAAAGTCACACGAACGCTCGCGCTCTCTCTCTCTCTCTCTCTCTCTCTCTCTCTCTCTCTCTCTCTCTCTCTCTCTCTCTCTCTCTCATTCACACAGATACAATGGCAAACAATGCAGTAGCCATGCCACTAAAATCTAGTTGATTTTATCTCATACATAAAACCGACCCGAAACTGGGATATCCCAGTTCTGCTTCGTGATTTTCTGTTCGTGGTCTGCCATGTTTTTGTTTTCCTAGAACCTGCGATGCGATGTCCTACATTATCAAATCATTCGAGTTCGCGTTCCAGCGTGCTCTCTCTCTCTCTCTCTCTCTCTCTCTCTCTCTCTCTGTAAGAACGCGGAGCCTGCATCTTTATTTTTTTTCCGTTTAAGATAAACAAACGCTTACGCTGAACATGAGAGGTGAATAGCAGACTATAACTTAGACTGAAGTTATTGATACCATAGGACGGTGTTTCCATGGCATTCCCTAAATCATCTAACACTTTCGCTTGAAAGAGACGTGTTATTTTCATCATTTCAGAAGAGATGCCCACCAGCAATTGATTGATTCAGGTCTATCAAAACTGGCGTCACAACACCTAGGTTACTGACGCCGTAAAAAAATTAAATATGAAACTAAAGATAAATAACTAGTTTAAAAGGTGTTTCATATAAAAATATCTAAAAATATACATGTATATAATCATATCTATTCAAAAATATCCATATATACACATACTTTATATGTATACGATCTAAATTTTGTTGAGGAGCCCCACCAGCAAAACCATCTGCGTAGTGATGGACCTCGATTTGGGTCACCACGCCCGTTTCGGTCTCTTCGACATTGAAAAACCTAATGTTGTTCCATCTCCCCTGCTGTTGCCGTCGCCCTCGCTACCGAAGAAAGGTCTGCTCTAGCACCGATCCGGCCTGTCGTGTGCATCCTCAAGGGGTACGAATCAATCAATGCTCGGCGAATGAAGTCTCCAACAGACATCTCTATTTTATAAAGTATTCAGCGCTGTGTATTCTTTATCATATATAAATCCTGCACCGAAGACTAGATGCTTTATTTTATTCTTTCTTAGAAATTTCGTACATATCCACTTTACATATTCCATTCTAGAATAAAATGACATCGTCCATGGTCAAGTTGATTGCATGCTTTCTTTCATACTCTGTCTTCGTTCTTGGCAAATCAATATCTTTAATCAGCAAGAGCTCGTTCTCAAGGACAGGTGTGCTATACCTTAGGTCTAGCATAGCTTAAATAAACCAGTAGCTTGCAGAAGCTGAACGGGAGCAAGAGGTATTCTATGTATTTTGTTAAGGCAACGACTAGCAGCAAAGACAATGGTCGCCAGCATAAAATCCAGACCACAATAGCAAACAACACATTACATAGCGGACGAGGTTTTCATTGTGTTCACAGATTTCTTTTCATTAAAAGAAACACTCGTAGACATGAGAGAGAGAGAGAGAGAGAGAGAGAGAGAGAGAGAGAGAGAGAGAGAGAGAGAGAGAGAGCTGCAATGCATATCTGCAGGCTGTACAGATTGCACATACTAATGCACACAGGGACACAATTATATATACACTATATATAATGTATATATATATATATATATACATATATATATATATATATATATATATATATATATATATATATATATATACACATGCACATATACAGATACTTCTATGCACATATCAACACACACACGCACACACACACACACACACACACACACACACACACACATATATATATATATATATATATATATATATATATATATATATATATATATATATATATATATATATATATATATATGGGTGAAGTCTTATAAAAATCAAAGAAATCAGATGTAAGTGCTAAGCTGTAGCATAAGAAAATAACTCATAAATGGTGTGTGGAATGGTTGACGGGAAGAGAACCCGTGGAAACTAGAGAAAGCGTCGGAGAGTGTTTGCAAAAGAAGGCTGAGAGCAAATGAGAGCAAAAGCAAGGTTATGATGGTAAACTGAAACCAGGAAGCTGGACGCTTTTCATACGCATAGGCATTTGGTGGTAAAAATAATGGATGATGTAGAATAAGAAAAGGTGAGTCACAGAAAAGATGAAGTAAAACAGGTAGCACGGAGTTTGCAAAATATTTGGAATGGATGGAAATTAAGGTTAAAATCATGAAGGAACTAATGAGTCAACTCCATGGAGGTGAAGTGTGAATGTTGGAATGCCAATGGAACAAAAAAAAAAAAAGCTGTAGCTAATGAGATTAGGAGTCTGTGAAGCGTATGTATACTGTAAGACAAACTGAAATTGTGAGAAATGTGAAGATACGTAGAAGTGATGAAAATAATAACGTAGGTGGTATAACGGATCAGAATGATTTCTTATATGGATAATATATGGAAAGAATAGAGAAAGATAGGGTCCTGAAATGCCTATCGTTCAAAAATTTTGGGATCGATGAGGAGAGGAACACCTAATAAGGGCTGGATAGATGGCAAGAAAGAATTACTGGAAAGGAAAGGCCTTACTATCCTGGAAGAAGCGCAAGTGTGTGTGTGCAAGATAATGATGAACTGCGCTGGGTGTGTAAAATGGCTTATCACACTGCTGATATGCAGTGGTAGAGAACTGGGCGCACATTTCTTTGGCCCGTGGTTTAATAGCGGCCTACCTCCCAACAGTCGACCCTGCGGGGTCAAGGAAAAAGTCATGGGTCGTGCAACGTCATCACTGAGGAATGGCTGAAAACCTGGAGGCTCTACCGTTCTGGAGACATCCCCTCCAAAAAGGAAGAAAGATTCTGTGTATAATGTTTAAAATACCACTTCTCCAATATGACTCATACAATGAATACAGATACTGTATCCACTTTTGAATTATAATATTCAGCACGCTCATCAAAGGGCACTTAGCATCTCCAGATTCATAGTGCTCTCAGAATTTAGTGATGGAAATCTTCCACCAAAAAGGAGAAATAACGATACTTCATTCCATGGAGGATTTGATCTCGTAACCTTCATCATTATCTATTCTGTACATGGCCGTAAGAAAGTATCTGCGATTATTTATTGTTTGATTCTGCAACCACATTTAGCTTCCATTCTTCTGTTCTCAATTAAGAGTTATTGCAGCTGCGTTCTACGAATGAAAATAATTATACTAAATTGGTCGTTATATCCTTACTAAGCTAACCAAATTAAAAATCTCGTAAATTAATGACGAAGAGGGTTGAGCGCAAAGTTAACGGCCGGGCCTAACAAAAAAGCATTACTGAATCTTGCAACAGATCTTGGGAGTCTAATATGAGAAGCCAAGAGAGATACTACAATGAGTGAGTAAAAACGGCCGGGTGACGCATTCAAACCTTCTGTTAAGTTCACCGACCTAGAACCTCGAAAACCAAAACCAGCGCGTCCGCCAGTTGAATAAGAAAAAGATTATCAAAAAATTCAGCGTAACATCTGAAAGGCATTGCAACGCTGTAGCACAAAAACGAGGCGGTGATTATGAAGCACGCCTCCATTAAGTCTGACACGATATAATCCACATTGCTGTCGAGATCCCCGTCCCTTGGCATGAGCTTCAGTGTAGCCTTCGTACCGATTGGTTCTGAATTTCATTTAAATAATCAGAGGCATTTCAGGTCTCATGGATGTGCTAGTAATTTTCGACTGCCATCGAAGCTACGTCAGAGACACCGTTTCACAAAAATTAATCTTGGGAACAAATATATATAAAATATTTTTCATAACAATTAACCAGGCAACTATGTGAAAACTGATAGGCACGTGAGTTCAAAATACATGAAATTTTTAAAAGTCCATTAATCGTAAATTATCTCTCACATTTGCATTAAAAATCACCTCAAACAATTATCATACATCTGTTAAAGACTATTTCTTTTATTTTGCAAACGTGTATTCATATATGTGAGTACTTTGTACAGAACTGACCAAACAAAACAATATTAGTAGTTGTATTTTCTTAAATGTTTTAAAAAATGAATTACTTTTGGAATTCAGTTGGCTACAAAAAACTTAAAAATACATAAACGTAGTTTATAATGTTTACGAGAAAGCGATGAGATATTATTAGATACAAATGACCAACTTTGCGATCACATGAGTTTTATGTGCTATAATAAAACTGGAGACCTGAAAGATCAGTTGAAAAATTTCCCAAAAAGATTTTTTTTTTACAAGTACCAGGACATAACTAGAGTACTTTTTAAAAAATGAAACAACATTCTCATGCCTCGATGCGTATTCCTTTACTTATCAAAGCATTCGCCTCGAAATTCAAGGAAAGGACAATACTGTAGATAAAAATGAAGATAAGGAGCTAAGTAGTCCGCGTAAACATGATAATGATGTTAGAATTTCACAAGAAGCTGCCACAATATTATAAAAAATATCGCATAAGAAATCAAACAGACAATAGCGCGCGTGTGTGTGTGTGTGTGTGTGTGTGTGTGTGTGTGTGTGTGTGTGTGTGTGTGTGTGTGTGTGAGAGAGAGAGAGAGAGAGAGAGAGAGAGAGAGAGAGAGAGAGAGAGAGAGAGAGAGAGAGAGAGATCTGCAAGATGCTTTCATATCCAAGGGAGGATTCGTTTGCTAGAGATCGAAGGCATAATAACAAAGTACTAAAGGACAACATCAAATCTTGACCTGTGTGTCAGAATGAAAATAAATTGTAAAGTCGTAGATCAGACGAAAAGTAAAAGTGACGCGAAAGGTCAAATAAAGCCAAAAACAGTGCATAAGGATGAAGCGTTCATTCACTGAAGTGTGAAGAAGCCACCTATGCAGAACATGTAGGACACATGCAACCTACCTCTTTTCGAGTAAGACTTAATTTTGATTTCTATGTTAACATCAGACTTTCAATGTTGTAATATCTAAGGTATTGAGTCTTTTGTTTCAAATTAAAAGTCAGTTCATAGTTTAATGATAAAATTATAATGTTGTAACTGTTGTTCCAATGACCTCCCACGGTTAAAAATCACTATTCCTAATTACTGAAGTTCTAAAAGGCGTATTGAAAAAAGGCGATCTCAATTTTTCTAGCTCCAAAAAATGAAAGGTTTGATAATTAGGGAAAAACGAATTTTTGCTGTTACAAAAGTTGAATCTTTTCTTGTTCTCAATACCTTCAAAAGATATATCTTTCTTTTGTTTTTCGTCCTTTCAATAAATAAAATTGTGCCTGATCACAAAATTGAAACCAGTGCATTCTCGTCTGGAGATTATACAGTTTCATTTCAGATTTGCAGTTTTTATCTGACACCTTATTATAGTTGCCTATATTTTATTTAACCCTTACTAGGAAATGCTATAATACGTCTACAGGTTTCGATATTCTTTCTCCCAGAGTGAACGCCACTTTTTTCCTTCGTCCACCTTTTATGCCCTCAGTTAATATAGTTTTAGATTTGATAAAATTCAGTTCTTGCTAAGGTTTTCGACCTCCTGATGAATAGGACTACATACTAAGAGTATCAATTGCTAAAAACTTGGAGAACTATTCATTCATCAAGAAACCATAAGAGTCAGTTTAACCCATCTGTAACGTATACTGTAAAGTTAAAATAACTATCACTGGCTAATCATTCAGTCATTCACTCACTTACAGAGAGAGAGAGAGAGAGAGAGAGAGAGAGAGAGAGAGAGAGAGAGAGAGAGAGAGAGAGAGAGAGAGAGAGAGGTTGTATAATTTTATTTCTGTCGGCCCCTTTTGACTTTGCAAGCCGTCAAGATTAACGTGCCTTTGATGGCAAATGTTAGAAAATTACAAAATGAAATTTACAGAAATATCACAACTGAGGATCGTCACAAAAAAGAGCGAGAGCGAGCGAGCGAGCCTCATTGCGTAATTGCATAACCAATGTAATTATGACAACACCAGGGGAATAAAGAGAGAGAGGAGGCAACACAACCGCAGAGCGTTTGTCGTGAATCACGGAGACCTTGAAGAGAGTCAGGCTTAGAATGATGCCAAGTTTAGGCACTTATCCGGGACTAGTGCCAGGTGAGAGAGCCGCATCCAGGTCAAGTACAGTATCATTTCCCACAATGGTACTTTGAATCGTCCTTTTTATTCTTTCTTTATTTCCTTCTTTTGCTCGAGCCCTTTTTAATTTTAAAGCGATGAACGTGGTTTGTGGAATGTTGATGGTTTATATAAAGCATCCATTAGAAATTCCTTGCCATTACTTCAATAACAGACGAAGTCGATTAAAAGATATGAGCCTTAACAGTCTTTTAATTCAAAAGGAGTCTTCATTAGATTATATTTTTTTTCATTCTTTACTTCTTATTTTGGAAGTAAAAGCGGTCGTCATTATCAAGAGGATTTAAACAATTGCGACATCACTATCAGGTCATTGTCTTCATGCAATTCATTCAAAGGCATTAGCCTACTCGAAATTGTCATTATTTGTGATTTTTCATTCATTGTGTTTTTCACATTCACGTTGTCTAAGAAAAATGGTTTTCTTTCATCCTAAATAACAAAATGATAAAAGATTCTGCCCGATTTTATTAATGTTGAAGTTATTCCTCTTTTAGAACGAACTGTAAATAAAGCGCTTGATGAAAGCTTACTCGTCGACATAAAAGAAAAATATAAGAATGCAATATTCAAAAACTAAAGTAGTAACAGAGCCAAACAACAACAGTGACTTCGGTGATAATAACTGAGTTTTAAATTTTTCTGCCACCTGACAATACTGCCCTAAAATGGAAGACTGCAGTATCTGCAAAAATACAAAACTGAGAAAAATGGTAGATACTGCAGTTTTTCCTTGCCTTACTACTGATTCTGCAGATACTGCAAATGGGACCCGCAAATAAAGGAATGAACAATCATTCTGAAACTGCAGTAACTTGTGTATTTAGTGTTTCACGAGCCCAGTAGGTGGCATATCTCAATTTCGAAAATTTTGCAGATACTACAGTTTTCCATTTTAGGGCAGAATAGATATCTTAGTCTCATTTACTCATTATTCTTACTGAGGAAAGATCAACGGCAACCTGTTATGAAAAATGTAATGTACATTAGCATATCATTTATTTTTGTGAGTGTAAAAACGATAATCTCCGAACTATGAACTACAAGTTTAGGATTGCCGTTGTTCAGTCTGGGCGAGACTGTCACCACTGACACTATCACGGCGGGGCGTAACGCCCCTTTTTTCAAGACTTGTTGCGCCGACATTCTCTTATAATACCGTAAATATTTATATTTGTTAAGTTTTCTTACTTTAACCTGCATTAAAAAATATTCAGGTCTAGATCAGTGCAATTCAAAATCAAAAGATCAGTGCAATTCAAAAGCAATTGATATACACAGGAAAGCTCGAAAAAAAAATACCAAAAGCAAAAAGCAAACATTTATTGAAGAAAATCTGACGATATCAGTGATATTTTAAATTCTACATCTTTCACAAGCATGAATGGGATTCCTAAGCAGTCGTTTTAATAACAGATATAAATATAGCAACATTTTTAAAGCAACCTAAAGTGGAGAACTGAATGTCTCATGCATAGATTGTTAATGGTAATTAGAAGGCAGGAACTTTGCCCTTAGTTATCGTTCTCTCGAGATTATTTTGTTGATTCAAATGAATGTTTAATCACAAGAAACAGCACTGCAAAAAAGACCACTAGTGTTTAAATATAAATATGCCTTGGTGTCCTTTTTCACGCGTTCATTGTCACAAAATTGTTGTCGAAGTTCCCTAACTTTAAAACCGATTTACATCTGAAAACTGAGGGTCAAAGAAAAACAAAGAATATAAAAAAAGTCTTTTCACTTAAAAAAAAAAAAAAGGGGGACCTCTTTTAATTATGTCTTTGTTTATGTTCTGTTTTAGATTGAAGGTACTCGGAGCAAGGACACTATGTTATGAAGTTGTCGTCGCTTTTAATTCTTCCTTTGTGGAATACTTTTATTTTGATCGCTTTGTTCGCTATGAATGACATAGATCTAAGGCATTCATTTTAAAAACTTATCGTCTTTTCTCGAGAACACCACACAACAAAACTTATTAATTTTTATATTTTCCCCTACTCGCTTAAAAATACACTGAAGAACTGTTAAAGGACGCAGACACAACCCAAAATGCTGAAAAGCACGAACTTACAAAAATATTCAACTTGTCATATCAGACAGACTTTCTATTCCTTCTATAAAATAAGGAGCAAACAGTTCTAGCACTTCCCGCTTAAGTAAATCACACTAGAAAGTAAAACCTTTAGTGTGTAGACCTTGCTAAAACTTAGGGTTTTATGTACTTTCAATCTGATCTTAAATCTATTCAAAGGCTCATTAACTTTGATGGGTTTTACTTTTATGAGGTAGATAAAGAAATGTCATTAGCTCATTATTATTAGCTCATTACATGCTTTTTAATTATTCAAAGTAATCTTCAGTTTTTACTCTCCATAAGGATTTACATGAATGTTAATAAGTCCGCCGGAAACTCCATGCATTGGGCTTGAGAGAGAGAGAGAGAGAGAGAGAGAGAGAGAGAGAGAGAGAGAGAGAGAGAGAGAGAGAGAGAGAGAGAGAGAGAGATAAAAAACAATCTAAGAGCTACAAATAAATAGCAAACAGAATGAGTAATGGGAAAAGATGACGGATGGTGTTTATATATATATATATATATATATATATATATATATATATATATATATATATATATATATATATATATATATATATATATATATATATATATATATATATATATATATATATATGTGTATGTATGTATGTATGTATGTATGTATATATATACTGTGCATTATTAATAAATTAACATAATAGTTGTTTAAATATCATTCGAAAAAACACTATTAAATGCGAGTAAGTCGGCATTATTTTACAAATATTTAATATAGCCATTAAACCTAGATCATCCATCACGATAGATTTTGAAATAGTGCTTCCTGATGAACTGACAATATCAACATGATATTTTGATAAGCTGTATAATGAAGAACCAAAATCACTAATTATTGGCTGGGCAAGATCATTTATCTTATGCGTTTTCGTAAGCCGTGTATACACGGCAGTTGGCCAATAATAATAATTTCCATTTGTGGATGGGGATATAGAAATCTCTAAGGATACCCTCATAGAAATGATTAAACTTTAATTAAACTATTGGTGCAGCCATGGGAACTCTCCTATCACCTGTACATAGTAGCTTATGCATTTAAGTCTTTTTTTAAGAGCAGAATATTTAGAAAAGTTATTCTAGAAATTTGAAAGTGGTTTCGATTCACTGACGAAATAATTAGTATTTGGCTTGGCAAGAACGTTAACACATTCTTTGACAGAATAAATGAATGGTGCCATTGATAAACTTGACTATTGGGATGGAAAATTATTTTAGTCTTTATTTTTCGGGTTGCTGTAGTTACATAAGTAATGATAAGTTGATATTTAGTGTATACAAAAGACCACTGACGTCTCCGCATTTTTTCCCTCTCATTCGGGAAACAAAAAAATTGTCAAGAAACCGGTGCACGTGTCCACATCAAAATTTGTAAGAGTTTTAAGTGAATGCAGCCCAGAATATCCAGATGATGAAATGGATGTTATCAGGAATATATATAGGTAAAAGAAAGGCGAAAAAGACTCCTTCATGTCAGTAAGAACACAGAATAAGCAAAATCTTGTGTACCACCGTACTGTAACAACTTTAAAGACATTCCGTACTTACTTGAAAACTTAATTACTGTGGCATTTAAGAACAATAATAGATGAAAGGAGCACTAATAAAGAACTCTCCTGTAATACTAGAATGTTTGGGATCAAATCTCTAGCAAGTCATGCGACATAAAAAAATATATAATATGCTATAGATACCAGCAGAGTTAATGTTAATGTTAAAGATGATAATCATACCGGTAATTGGACTAGTATCAAAAAGTACGTCTATTATAATAACTTGTGAGATGGAAATGTAGTCCAGTTCTAGTTCTTCAAAAGAGCGCTCTGATAAGAATATAAATATTAGATTCGGAATACGTATGGTTGAGTAATATTGTTCTGAAATAAATTTGTGAGACGCAGATTTTAACAAATAATTGTTAAACCTCGTCCAAAGAACAATAATACGATACACCCTTTATTTTCCATTAAGAATTAATACAGATCAGGCATTGTGGAATAACATGATTGTGAACAGTTTAACTTTTTCTGTTAAATATGTTCCGCCTACTCGAAGATGTTAACGGCATTTTAACTGTTTGCACGGTATAATGAAAATTTTTCCTACTTTGTGCCTATCCTTTCAAAAATGTCTTGACAGACGAAAGCAGTCACGACCATATCCTATGTTTCATTTTTCTTATAGTGTGTGTGTGTGTGTGTGTTTAGTAATATATATATATATATATATATATATATATATATATATATATATATATATATATATATATATATATATATATATTATATATATATATATATATATAAATACATACATAAACACGCTGAAAATTTTAATTTCTATTATATACTTTATGCAATACTCTGATAGACGAAAATTTGGAAAGGCAGCCTGAGTTCTGAAAACGCCAGGAAACCCCTCTCAAAGAAGACTTTCGCTGCAAGAGAAGTGGATTCGTATTTAAATGGCCAATACACTGACTTGCAACATCGACAAAAAGAAAGCAAAACAGGTTTGAAAAATAGAAGCATGCAAACACAAACGCAATCTCGATGCTTTTTTAACATAAAATTTAAAATATACGACGTAGTATATCAGCGAGGTTTTGATGGCCATGAAGCCTGGAATTATAATACAAAGCAGGGAAGCTCTGACTAAAATATGAATAAAACAAAAATTACATGTTCCCTTTCTAACCATTAGATGATCTACTCGACAACCTTTGGAATGGTATTTTTTGTATAAATTTCACGTGCTCTTCGTCTGTCTATTCGTGCCTTTTCTAGTTTCTAATAACATAAATATTTCAATTAATAAAAAAGCCAAACCCTAATTGTTAGGCTGTTCCAAATTTTAACATTTCACTCTATAAAAGTATCTCTCTCTCTCTCTCTCTCTCTCTCTCTCTCTCTCTCTCTCTCTCTCTCTCTCTCTCTCTTGAACGTTTACGTTTCTCCTACTTCATGCTCAATATTTTACAAAACAAAAAATGCCATGCCCTGAAGTCATTTAGAATTACTTAAAATATTTTCTTTCCCAAAACCCTAATAGTGTACAGTAGAAATGATGCATATTAAAACTGATTTTACGTAATTGATAAGCAATATCTGAATTATAATCATAACCATGGTTCTCATACCTTTTCTTTATTTATTCAATCAATACGTTTTCCTGTTCTAAATATGATGTGCTCAAGTTTCCACAAAATTCCTGATGCTTCAAGATAAAGTATTAATAAATCAAGCCTTTCAGTGATGTTCTGCGATAGCAAATATCATTAATTAAGTCAAAGATGAAGACGAAATATAGATTTAACGAAAATCCTAAACGATATCTTATTAGGAAATATTCAAGACATGGTGAGTTGGTGTCTGTAAGGATTAAAAGTAGCAAATAAAACGTAAAGGTTATTGTTGGACCTAGAAAAATACCTTCTGGTGGTGCGTGCAATGTTTCTGCACTCCAATATTTGTGCGATAGAAATAATCTTAATTTATCAAATTACATGCAAACTTCCAAACATTCATAAAGCTTTTTCCATAATGAGAACAATAAATGCTAAAAATTAATGTGTAAGAATATGAAGAAACCTATGAACTTCAAGCTTACACTAGGCTATAGTGCCGCAGTAACTGTTGTTGGTACTGGTGCTGGCTCCATTTCCCAAGAAAGAAAAACATGCCTCAAAAAAAATAAAAAGCTTTATCTTGGGAAAAAAGCCACTAGATATAAGCATTTATCGTTTAACTAAAAATCAAGCATAGGTTAAGTGATGATGTAATACTCAGAGCTTTATCAGTGTTATTAACGACAAACATTCCGAAATCTGGTAGAGGAATGAATACAAGGTATCTGTTTCGCAAGCAGCAGTAAAGACTATGGACTAATGATAAAATAAACAAAAACAAATCCCAGATATTCCCCTGCTGGAGATTTCCAGTATTTAGTCACACTGAATTCTGTTCACTACTCTAGGATATTTCAACAAAAACAAATATGAAACATCTAAGCTTCTCACGAGTTACCAACTTCTTTCAGACTGCAAAATAGGAATTTCTGATGCCTATTTTTTTTTTTTTTTTAATCAAAATACTGTAGATACCATGAAGATGTCAAGCTGAAAATTTTCTAAAACTTATAGATTTTTGCCTGAAATCTATTACAGAAAAACGCTATCTCTGATAATTTTAGCGGGGGCCTTTTAACATAAGCTGTTTATACATCTTGATTATCTTATACAAGCAAACAGTACGATTTAGCTTAGGGGTGTTTAAAAATAAAAGAACGACGAGACAAAACGCTGCAACAAAAATTTTCTTAAGTGGTAAAGACGTTACTTTTTTGAAAGTGTAAAGCCAAACATATTGTTATTAAATATACTTGCTGAGAAAGTCTCTCTCTCTCTCTCTCTCTCTCTCTCTCTCTCTCTCTCTCTCTCTCTCTCTCTCTCTCTCAGAGGATGTGCTTATGTGCAGATTTTAATTCCATTTTAATCATTCATGTTTGTATCGGATGATCTATTGGGTCCTCTTGACCAGGCCTGGACCTAGTATTTTAATCAAATCCTTCAGGCCAGCCCTATGAGAGCTGAAAGTCAGCTCAGTGGTCTGGTTAAACTACTTTAATAATAATAATCTCCCTTCCAAAATAGCATTTCTTCTTTCTCCCCCAAAAATATTTTTTCACAAATCTAATAAGAAAATAAACCGCTGTAAAACCGTAAACTTCTAATAGAAATCCTTATACATGTTTTCATTTTTATTTCTGTATGTGTACGCACCCTGGTGTGTGCGTGTGGCATCCTTTAGTGACCAGTTACAGATAAGTACCAAGATTTAAGAAAAAATCTCTACATAGATGTTTACAGTAGAATTTATTTGAATAAAAACTGGGTCTACTGTTTTAAATTTATGAAAAAAAAAAAAAATATTCATAATCCGATAGAGCTCTGGTAAGATAGCCTTAGCTAGAATGATAGTTTGCAACGAAGACTTTTTTACACAGTTAAATATATCTTTACAAAGGTACTGTGCGTAAAATGTTGTAAAAAATATCCTTTTATAAAGGATGAAAGGATTTTTAGTATGGTAATCGAAAGTAAACTCTCAAGTACGGTCTTATAAGACCGACCCTACATTCTGACTGATGCTGATTTTCGCTTGGGAACCTAACCGCGTCTTGTTAATAATACTTGTTACTTACTCATTCATTTTACAGAATCCTGCAGTGGCGTAACTCTGAGAGACAGCGCTAATTTAATCTTTTCAACAGACGACAGACGATTGCGTGCAAAAATCTAAACAATCATTCAGTAGATGACTATATTTCTTACGGTGCAACAATCCTAAAAATCCAAAGTACCTTAGCCAGGTACATTATG
This sequence comes from Macrobrachium rosenbergii, assembly GCF_040412425.1. NCBI lineage: Eukaryota > Metazoa > Arthropoda > Malacostraca > Decapoda > Palaemonidae > Macrobrachium > Macrobrachium rosenbergii. Next base: position 44,317,999 of record NC_089754.1, read on the forward strand.
CTTACCCTGTACATGATGGCTACTCTTCGAATAATGACTTCCTAAGTGGGACTGCAATGCTCAAGAACGTAGAAAAAAAAATTACACAGCTTGATAAAAAGCTGTTCCACTGAGAATGATGAAACACAGTAAATCTAGGTAACTGAATCTCATTAGTGATAAAATTTTCCCAAACCCGGAGAAAGTCTTTTTCTGCAAACATTCGTAGAAGGAAAAAAGATTTTCAGACAGCAAGCATACTGATCTGTATGCAGAGAGAGAGAAGAGAGAGAGAGAGAGAGAGAGAGAGAGAGAGAGAGAGAGAGAGAGAGAGAGAGAGAGAGTAATCTTAGTAACTGTAATATGACAAGGGGATTAACGAATACAAGAATAAAGGTATGATCATGTCATGGCCATCCTGAACGACGCACGGCATCCATCGTCTTGCATATGTTAATTCGTGGCGTGACATGAATATACATCTCTTACGACGAATGGTCTGCTGAAGTTTACAAGGCGCATTAGTTTGCGAATGATTTAACGTCGTATCTGTCATCACTTCATGAACAAAAATTAAAACGACGTCTCCATTCTACTATACTATGTTTACATCCCCGAAATTTTCATGAATCCAGGTATTTATTCTTGTTCCTCTGCGCAGAGAGCAGAGGAACAAGAATAAATACTGGTATGGATTATTCATGGTGATATTCGTATATGGAATTTGGATAAACAAATGTAAAGTAAAAATATAAAGCAGAATATTTTTTTACGTGTATTAGCAGGTTAATACGACTGGACAAATCGACAACAAACGGTAAAATGGGGAAGGCAACAACTTTCAAAGAACATTTTCCATCAATAAATTACTGTTGGGACAGATGCTGTACAAGATATTTGAAAATGTATGCTGGTTTAACAAGGCAGCTAAACATATACATATATTCCACACACACACACACACACACACAGAGAGAGAGAGAGAGAGAGAGAGAGAGAGAGAGAGAGAGAGAGAGAGAGAGAGAGAGAGAGAGAGAGCCTACAAAACTCATGATTTTAGTTACGTTAACCCAGCAACGGTCAAGTATTTCCATCTCATGAGTAACCAAAGCTATTTCCACTCTCGAGAGGTTGAGTAAACATAAAATAATAGAAAATGAAAAAGCTACAATGAAAATAAACGAGGTATGATTGAATTAATCAGAAAAAGACATAGCTCGCTCCAGTCTTTTATCAACCCCATTCGCCATATCTTAAATTTTCCACTCCCTCCCAATTAGTGAAATAGACAAAATGTTTACTTATCAACGTTTCCAAGACTTTCATTTACTGGGAAGGTGTGTTTGCCAAAGATAGCTCCAGTGACAGAGAAGATTTCAAGCCACCAAATACTTTACCATCTCCTGTTCCTCCAAAACTTTTCTCTTCAAAAAATCACTGCCAAAGTTTAATAACAATAATTACAAGGATCGAACCTAAAATTACAATTTCCTCCTTTACAGATTTCAAGTTCATCAAAGATGGGATCACTGCAAAACTGAACAGAATATAACCCATGCTTCTTCTCATGTCAGGATAATTTAATGCAATAAAAAAAGTGTCACAATTCAAATGCACTTCATATGGTCTAACAAATATCCTATTATACCCTTTAGCTGCGCACCCATGACGTATGTCCAGCAAATGAAAATGTAAACCCAAGTGGACGAATAGCCAACTCCGTTGTTACGTTTGTTTTTCTTTGAAGAAGAAAAGCAATATGTAAAAAGAAATAGCCGTTGTACAAACAGCGAGAGAGAATACCAGGCGAAATTTTAGAATTAAAATTCCCGTCTAGGAAAATTCCATACGCTTGCCAAAAAGAAAGCTCATGACGTCAGTCAATCAAGTTGGCACTGAAACCATCTGACATACAAGAGGCACCAACCCACGTACGCACAAACAGACACCGAGTACCTTGCGTTTCCATGAGGCTTCAAAACCACTTCAAACAGCTCGGGACCACTTACAGCAAGTGAGTGACATGAAAAGGATCAGAATATTGATATATGATATAGCACTGGCGAGGCTCTTTCATAGTATTTTACGAAATGCCGGTTTGATGACAGCACATTATAGCTAATGTAGCTCTACGTGTCGTGCCAGTTTAGTTTCTGTGATTAAAATAAACAGCTTATAATTACATCCTGAGATGTTGCTTGTTACTGTAATATGACCGTTAATTGAAGGACAGTTAATCTCTCTCCTTATTTGTATATATAAAATTGTAATAACCAAAATGCCCTCTTTACTTCTCGAATTCTTCACACTTGAAAAGGGCTCTTACGTACCTAGTAAAAAGTGACCATTCGATTCTGTGTATAATATATTAATTTAAATGAGAGTTTTGTCCTTTATTTATTTTCTTGAATTGAATCGAATATAGAATTTAGGCCAAAGGCCAAGCACTGGGACCTATGAGGTCATTTGTTTTCTTGTTTTCGTCAGCACTTCACCATATGACTCTTCTGTTGGACTTCTTCCGCATAAAGAAATTCAAAATAATAATAATAATAATAATAATAATAATAATAATAATAATAATAATAATAATAATAATAATCGCAGTAGAGGAGAATTTTACTGAGGGCGGCAAATGTAAAATAAAAACAATCAAACATGGACTTTGCAATGGGCTCTATTAGATAAATTAAATAAGAAAAGAAAATGAAACCCAGCATAACTTAATACGGAAAGGAAATTTTTACAAAAAAAAATCTACGTTGGCATTCCTTATCGGTCTGATAAGAGTAAGTGGTCGCCATGGTTTCACTCATTGGCCTTATCTAATCTTTCTCAACACTTCAAAAGCTTTACAATTAGCCGAATAAATCAACAATATAACATACAGCTCGGTTACAGGTATGCATTCAAAAGGGAGAAGCCGTCAAATCAAACTAGAGAGTTACGAGCTATTGACAGCAGATCACATTATCATCATGATCATAATTATCTGGAACCCTATCTCTAGCGCTATAGTGATCTGGTAGTTGTGACGCCCGGTAACCCACAATCAATCAATTATCTTTTTCTGCTTCGTCTATTCAAAGTAATGATCACATTTTCCCATCCATTTATATCACGAGTTAAAATGGAACCATATCATTTATCATCTGATCCCAGGCAAACAGTTGCCAATAACTGCACGGTCTCTCCATTAAACATCAATATGTGGAATTCTCCTCTTTCCTCTGCAATTTCTGAATCATTACGCTGTTTCTGTCTAAAAGAATGACTTGTCCTAATACATAAAATGTATATTATTACGTACTTTTCTGGCACTGACAGAGTTTATTTTGAAAAAAAAAAAAAAATCTAACCGACGACAAATGTTTTCCAAAACGCTCTTCTGTGCCACGTCAGTGCTACGGTTTTACCACGAAAATATCCATTCTCTCTCTCTCTCTCTCTCTCTCTCTCTCTCTCTCTCTCTCTCTCTTATATATATATATATATATATATATATATATATATATATATAATGATTACAGTAAAATTACATGGTGCATTATCACATTTGTTACATGGAAAGTAACTTATTTATAATCAGGAAAATAAAGAGAGAGAGAGAGAGAGAGAAAGCAAACTGCTAAAGCTAAAACCACGTATTGGACTGTAAGACTGATACTGTAATTCAGGCAAGAGAGAACCCCATTTTGCCAGATGATGGAAAGCGCTGCGATTCATTCTTGAAGCCATTCTTCTGACCTTTGGAGGTATTGACTTGGCAGGCTTCTATTACAGGCACTTCCACTGTGATCGTCCTTGACTGAACGAGGTTTTCACATACAGAAGAGAATGTAACAGTGCCGCTTCGAGGCTGATGGTAGGACATAGAGAGAGCTGCCTTAGAAACTAAAGGCATACATTATGTTACGTCAATCATTCTTCCTTTTAGTAGGTTGAATGATAGCGTACTTTTAACAGCGCATATGGGTTTGATGTTAGTTGGCGGGCAGATTTAGAAATACTGCGCCCATATGAAGGATTCGTGGACAGTAACTCGTTTATTCCTGCACAAAAAGTTCTATGTTAAGTGCGGAATGTGTGCGTTTGTGTGTGAGCCAGCAACATCAATACCGCATTGGAGGCAAGTCATGCTACCTACTCAGAACCAAATTCACAAACGCCGTCTAAGCGTGAGGAATGTCAGAGAAGCCTTCTCTCTCTCCCTCTCTTACACACACATATATACATTTCATTAAAAAGAACATTTGGTACGCCATCCGCATTGTATGACGTCATGACCTTCATGCTGGTGTAGATTTCATGTAACAAACAACTCCTACCGCTGGCAAAAAGGTGATCAAAATCTCAAATCCGAAAGCAGCCATCAAAGCAAAACCTCGCTAATGACGCCTTTGTATCGCAAAGGCAGTGGTTGTGTGTTGGAGAACTTGGTGGCTGGCGCGAGAGAGCCAGTAACAGCAACAGCAGACGGAGCAGAGCTTATAACTTGCCTATTCAACGTCATACACACACACGCACACTCACACACACACGAGAGCCTTCACACACCAGTACCACCATCCCCTGAAACAGCTCCCTCCCCCTCGCCCTTTCCCGACAGAGCTCATGGCACAGACACCTCTCACTTGAAGCTTCCTCTCTCTCCTCTACCATTAATGCCGCAGCTCCTTGGAAAGAAATAAAATACGGAGCTACAGCTCGAGTTAAATCTCCGAGATTCCCTCTCCCATTTCCATAGTCTTCTTTGTTCTCGATGCAGCTCGAATTTCATTTGTTATGCCTTTGCCCATCTCGCTGGAGAGGAACGCATTTTTCGTGGCCATCACAAAATAGGAAAAACATTGGCAGAAGCTGAAAGTATTCTTTATTTTTTGTGAGCCTATGAAATTATACACGGAGGGTGGACATACAATAATGATCCTGTCAATTAAATGCATCGTACGTACGTTGAATACATGCATCAAAAACGCCTACCGAACACCCAGTTCTAGTTAATATCAGGCAAATGTAATGATGAAAAGAGACAGTGACATGCTAGTCGTCGATGTGTTGGTGATAGAGAAGCCAGTAGGCTGGTCGCATGCCTGGCTGGCCTCCCTCTTCACCCCCTCCTCTTTCTTCTCTCTATTTCTCTCTCTCTCACTGGTGTGGCGCCGTGAACATTCCTGTAACCACCCCAAGATTCTTTCGACACCATGCAGTGCGCTTGGCTGATCTCAGTTTCTTTCGTATAAGCAGCTGCTTTAACTCCATTCCCCTGGTAATACCGAACACCTTACTGAAGGACACAGCAATAAAATGAATTAGCTGAAGGTTATAAACGATACGTCGTAGATGTACACACCCAACGGGGATGTACCTCCTCTCGGCCTCTGATTATCACATAAGCGTCAGGCGCTGCCAGCGTTGACGCTTGGTACCAAAGGCTCTACGACTTATTATACTATCATCTTGCAGATGGACCGAACGTAACTCTGACGCTAGATATAAGCTGTCCTTCTACCTAAGACAAAGAATGATTTAAAGAGGGCTGCCTGAAGTTCCATTGCGACATCACCAAGCGAACGTCTGACATCGCCGCCGTGTAAGCCCTGCAGCACACCCTGACACCATTACCAAACTCCTCCTCGACCTCCAACCACCCCCTCCCCACCTTTCCATGGGAACCCAACAGGCCCCTGACTCTCCTTCCCCCACCCTCCTCAATCCCGACCTGATCCCGGATTACTATTCACAGTTCAGAATCCATTGCGACAGTGAAGGTCATTTGCAAGTGAGGTTTTTGGCTTTTGTCCAAGGGTTGGGATTTCTGCCGTCCATGGGATGTGATGTCTTTCGGTCTGTGCTTAGCTCTTTCCCAGCGTTTCATTTTTTACCCGCCTATCTCATTTTCTTTCGATCTTATGATGGAAACGTGTAAATAACAGATACACGACATACGATATGAAGATATACTGTTGGCCAAACTACATTTGTGAGAACGACTGTTGTTGAAGCACGTTTCGGACGATCACTCTCCCCCCTTAGTTCCCTTCTCTTCTTTTCAAGATTATTTACGCTATCATTATTTGTTGCATTACAATCATGTGTTTTCATTTCTTAAAAATGAAAATCTCGTACGTCAATTACATCCATCGAAAATATAAAATGAAAAATGTACACAAAGCACTGTTCTAAACGATGGCAAACATATATTTCCAAATTTTCGTGGAAAATAACTGTAGGCCTACATATTTTTCTTATTCTGAAATATTCTGTAGCACCATGTAGGTAATTGTCACGCCAGTTTTTCACGAGAGTATTTATCTTACGCTCACCTAATATACTGTAATGATTCCTAAAACTGCCGCTATATCCTTCAGATTAATTCAAAAATGAAAGAGGATAAAACCTGAAAACCATTTTTCAAAAATTAAAGAGGATAACATAACCTGAAAATCATTTTATCACCATAAACACTTCTAGGGAAGGAAGGCTTTGCTGATAAGTAAAGGATAAAATACGTAATATATTCGTTGCTTAGACATGTAATTTCTAACGAGTTTAATGGATCAGTCTTTCGTTATTTTCAGTCACTGCAAGTATAGAATGAACCATAAGTAATTATTCAGAAAATTTTGAGATGATTTTAACTGAATTAACGCGGTATATGTTAACAATGGGTACAGAGCATTATCACAGAGGCCACAATCTACAAGGTTATGACGCATCGTTGCACTTGGAAGCTGCGGAGCCTCAGAATGCATAACAAATAGCTTCAGATTAAAAGGACGGCAAAGTTCTGGACTCTTACGTGTCAAGAGGATTCTTTTCCTGGCATTTACTCAGAAGGATGGTTATTACCACAGGGACCACGGGGAACTCTCTCTCTCTCTCTCTCTCTCTCTCTCTCTCTCTCTCTCTCTCTCTTATATATATATATATATATATATATATATATATATATATATATATATATATATATATATATATATATATATATATATATTGCATTCATCACTTTCCATATCTTCGTGAATCAGTTGTATATATATATATATATATACACACACACACACACACACACACACACACACATATATATATATATATATATATATATATATATATATATATATATATATATATATATATATATGTTATTTATATTCCGTGCAATTTATAGTACTATGCCCGCTATAGGATCATATGGCCAAACACACAGACACACACACACACACACACACCACACATATATATATATATATATATATATATATATATATATATATATATATATATATATATATATATATATATATATATATATATATATATATATATATATATATATATATATATATAATTTACTCAATTTGAAAGGAGCTGCTACAGAAAGTCGCACTTTTCGATTTCTCAGGAAGAGGGAATAATATGCTCCAATTAATTCAACGATAGCACGTTGCTTAGGATTGCGCAAGGATATACACCAAGACTAGCAGTACACCCGAAATTATCCACACCATTCCCATTGTTTAGAAATATCCAAAGTTTTATCTCTTCGGGTTCCTTGATAACTTTTTTTTTCTTTTTTAGAATGCTTTAAAGATATACAGTACTATGCAAAGCTCAACTTATACAGTAAAAAGTAGCTTTGGCGTTGAGAACTCTACGGATGTTAGACGCCAGTAATAAGGCCTCTCTACCGAAAAATTCGTTTTGCATTTGTTTTGGGAAGAAAAATTTATATTAATGAAAATTAAATGTTTAACCTATCTATCGATGCATATAAAAATAAAGATTACACGTTCAACCCTCCTACTGGCACATGGAACCTTATAAGAAATAGTCAAAATTTCATGGAATCTAGCATTCCACGGAATTCCGTCAAAATTCCAAGAATTTAAAGTAAATTTCCTGCAGAACTGATTTCGATAACATATATCAATAGAGAAACAATGTTTCCAATGAAAGGTTATTGTGTTAAATCAGATTCGTAAATCAGAAGAAAATATATACTGTATTTTAAAACTTACTTAAAACTTGTCACGCCTGGAACACATAAAAGGATAGCTGATGTAGACCATACGATTATGAGAACTTTTCCTCCAGTCATTATATAACGCTATTATCAAAATAAATTCCGATGTAATATTCTGTCATCACGCAGGAGGCTACTAGAATATACTTTGACCAGGACAAGAGTGATTTTCAGTTTTGTAACTGGCTTCTTAGTTATGTATTGATTAAGAGATTTCTGTTCCTATCTAGATATTGATGCAATGGCCAACTTCCCACCTAAAACTAAAAGATTCGAGTTTTCTCAGCCTAGATCGTGAACTGATACCAAAAAAAATAAAAACTGAAAAATTAAATTTTACGTTTACCAGTGGTGTTTTTCATTCACTTACCAATACAGTACCTATATTATTAGCCCTTAGTAAATTTCAACTCCAGTTCGAATTGAGATTTTATTTGTGATTTTTTCAAATAAACCTATAAGTATTGTTGATATAAACTTTCTATAAAAGTATAAATAGTCACTGACACATGTATCCGCAATTACTACGAGATATGCAATCACCGCTAGGAATATTCCTGCATGTGTTCCCAATTACCGACCTTTCTTTTATATTCGGATATTTTCAGTTGATCGGTTGTAAACCCGGGCTGATTATACCAGTTATGCTCGTATTTCTATCTAATACATGCATCTTCTTTTTTATTCTAACCTTCCATAATTGCATAACCATTAAGACGAAAAAGAAAATCTTAGTTTTTATTTTATGGGAAAAACTTTTATTGTGCTGCGAGCAAATCAAATTCATTACAGACTTTCTTCCACAGTATCTCACTATATTCCCAAAAACAGTGACCGATAAATTTCAAATGGATTCAGTCAGGGGTAAATCTGATATCATTACCTTCAGGTTGTCAGTGATGAAAGTTTATCTAAGACAAACTGCCATAAGTAATTGAAGTGTCAAGCATTTGTAAATAACATTTGTTCTCAGGTGAACTTATCCAAATTATTTACACAGATAAACACGAAAGTGAAATAGCATTCACAAAACAAAAGCATTTTGTAAACTGAAGGGACTTTATTTGCTCTCAGTAAAGGAGAGGGAGTTGTGGTGATGGAGAGAGAGAGAGAGAGAGAGAGAGAGAGAGAGAGAGAGAGAGAGAGAGAGAGAGAGATCCACAACTGTCGGAACTCTTTTCTCCAAATTCTTTCATGGTTGATGCTGTTTGCTTCTTCGTACCCGTGTCAATACTCTTTGTGAAGGAAATGAAAATCTAATGTTATATTTCATAACGATTCATTGTGAGAATTTTAAATTGGCAGTAAATGTTCCTTTTTTTCCAATTCTGCGCTCTTCTGAAGGAACCACCCGAAGTTATAAAGCACATTTTATTGGTTCACTCACATGACAGGCTTCATCCACTGCAGGACTGAACTGGATGTTTTACTTGTACTCGCTTTTGGGACATGAAAAGATGCTACTTAGACTTCCTTTACGGCCCTCACTAATTTTCTCACTTGACTGCGCAACTGGCCTAATTCACCATAGGGTGAGAAGGAAAATGAAATCCTCAAACCAAATATCTTTGATTCAAACTTCATTTATCGGAGCAACAGAGAAGATAAATTTAGTTCCGAATCACTTATTAATTTTCACAGTGCGACCCACCTACTAAAGTCAATTTACTTCTTATTATTTTACTATTCTGGAAGATTCCGCCTCATCAACTCTGCTCTCAAATAAATTTGGCTCACCAGGAAATTTCAGATTGAAGTAGAGACGTTATGATAACTGGAAACAACTTTATTATTAACATTATTGCCAATGAAGCCTTACTGAACAAAACAATTAGCAGAAAGTTAGTAATCAAACTTCAATACAAAAGTGTTCGTATACATGACAAGAACGGCCACGAGTGGACAAGTCCTGTAAAATGTTGGGTAAAAAGAACATGATTCGTAATTAAAATAGTCGTTTATCTCAAAGTAAATGAAAATCCCTCAATAGGAAAATGTATTCAGGAAAATGTATTCAAGTTAAAACTACAAGCCTCGTAAGGTAGGCCAATATATCGTTCAGGATGTGCTTCCTTATGATCAAACAAATTATGAAACGTAATTTTAAAGATCGGCTTCGGATGTTTTCATACAATATTATTTAAAGTTGTCGTGGCGGGGGGAGGGGGGGATTAGAACAGTAACACGTAATGACAAATTCAAATTTACATCTAGGTCTCTACTGACAGGCTATAGGATTTCAGGCGCATATTAAAACATTAAAACACAGATGAAGCTTACGTGGAAGTGGAATTGGAATCACAGTTATGTTCTTGAAAATGAATTGGTGTTTAACTGTTGAAAAGGTTTGTTAGACCACGCATCCGTCATCTTTGAGAAAATTAATAAAAAAAAAAAACTCTAAAATAGCTGAAGAAGTCGAGAATTTCTATAACATATGTGATTTGTCAGGAACGATAAATTTCTAAGGAGAACCTCAACGACGGCCATTTTAAAGATAGGGGGATTGGTTAACTGTTACTTTTCAATTACTCTAGTTACCCAGTTTTTTCTTTTTATAGAACACCAGTATATTCGCTAACTCCTCATCCTGCACTGATTCTAAAGCATCGTTGCAAAAATATAAAACAAAAAAGCTGAACTGAAGTTTGGTTTTCACTGATAAATGAAGAATGATATTTAAAAATATGTATGTATTATTCTTTTACTTCCACTGCAGCAACCTGTTACCCTAACTATCTTCAGTGGCGTCAGAATCTTCACCATCAAAAGTTAGCAGAATCAGCATATAAAATACAAAGTTTAGTGGAAGGGCAACAGCTGAGGTTGCAATTTTATCCATAAAAAGTCAAGACAGGAGGGCAACCATGCAAATGAGATATCGGCTAAAGAAGACTGGGTACACTCACATAACGTAAATACAAAAAGAAAACTGATGCACGCATTATGTTTGGCAAGACGTGCTTAATAAGAAAGATAATATGAGGTAAAAAAATAAGCTCTAAAATCTCCAGTCCTTATCATCAGATTCAGCTGCATGTAATTAAGGTATAACATAATGAATCGCCGTGGTTACCTGTTTGTAACTCTTGATAGTGAAAATTCTAACGGCAGTAAAGAAAATTAAGGTATCGGCCAGTTGCAGTTAAAATAAGTGAAAAATGCAGGTTTTCAACATTTCATTCTTCACCATTTATCAATTAAAATCAAACTTCAGTGATATATATATATATATATATATATACTGCTGGTTTATTTCCCTTTTTGTTTGCTGCCTACCTTGCTTTCGTTTTTTGGCTTATTTATATATATATATATACCTTCAGTTTTTTATTTTGATGTTTTGTGTGTGTGTGTGTGTGTGTGTGTGTATGTATGTATGTGTATATAAGTGCGTGTGTGTCCTTGGCACATATATAAATTTTTAAATCAGGTGAGAACGTAAAGTTGTTACGTGATTATCAATTACCTTCAGATAACACATGATTCCAAAGGAGACATAGAATTTCTATGATGCACCGTCACCTTATGGATGGAATCCATTACTACGAAATTTCTAATATGCGCTATAACGATGTCAAATTAAACTTATTTTCGACGAAAAATCTCTGAAATTCTAATCATTAGTGCTTTCGATTATTATATACTATCTAAACAATACGCTGGGTATTGGGGTTGATCTCACTTCAACCGAAAGGCTCCCAAGGTGGCTGGGCCATTCTCACAGCAATAGGCAAGGTTTGTTTATACTGTATGTAAGAAAGTTAATATGTCATCCAGGTGTCATGTTCCCAAATCAGAGATGAAATCGATTTTACTTAATTCACGTATTTTCGTTACGGGTTTTCAAAACAGTGCATGGAGTAGAAAAATAATGGTTGGCAAAGCTTTCATTTGATGGAATACCTGTATCTAAAAAAATAAAAATAGAATACAGAAAAATAATAAATAATGCTTTATATAAAGTAGCAGACGCAAGAGCTGACAAAGAAAAGCAGCAATACTAGATAGAAAAAGCACCAGTAATGCTTCCAGGGAACCATTCCACAGATTTACAGGATAAAAGCATTCCAATGGAGGTAAACCAAGAGATCCGAAACTTATGGTATTAATTATGATATGGCTTACCAAAACAAGCTAGTTTTCAGGCAGAAGTAAATATACTGACGGTAACAAAAATTATAGTAAAAAATACTAAGAACCATTGAATAATGCGTTACCTATGCATGCAAAGCCAGTCATGGGGAGGGAGACCAGTGTTAATCGATTTCGTAAATCAGCTTCATGCCCTAATAACCACACCACTTCCTGATGCAATCCATGCTAACTGTGACGACTGATAGCTATTTCATTCCGAATTGGAAGAGCGAATTACTGCGGTAAGAGCATCACCGCCTGCACACTATAATGTCTTATTATCTAGACCAACATTCATATGATTAGTAGAGACGAAAATCAGTAAAGGCCTAAGAATACTGCCCTGCAGAACGACGGATGAATTGGTTCTAGGCTCACTAAAAACATCATTTATGAAATTTCTCTGTTGCCAGACAATTAAAAGCTTGAATGAGGTACGGAAAAAAGTTAATATATGAAAAATTTGAACTCACTGCGATGACCAAGGTTTCTTGAATGTGATTAAATCTAAAAGAGGCAAGTAAGAACTTAGCCTACAATAAGCAGTTAAGAACTTAATTGCTTATTGTAGGATGCGAGTGACTAGATTTAAGATGGGTGTACAATGGCAATAAAATAAACTTTTCTGCAGGTTGAGAGAGAATTGGAATGAGTGAGACTGACTTGGATAATGTCTCACGTTATATATTTATTATTATTATTTATCATTATTATTATTATTATTATTATTATTATTATTATTATTATTATTATTATTATTATTATTATTGTTGTTGTTCTTGATGTTTTTGCAGTTACAATACAAAAAATCACCTGAGTTAGAGCTTTTTCCCCTCTCTTAATGAATTCATTTTCTTACTAATGAAGAAAAGTCTAACAGACAATATAATAAATAAAGTAAAAGAATTCCCGATTTATGGTATACCATCATTACGGTTTTTTTATTTTGTCTAGTGCATTTTACATAATTTAAGATTTTATTTTATGTATGTCTGTATATGTCCTTTTTATATTCCAAAGTAACCATATCATTCCTTGACAATAATGGGAAAAGAGCACACACACAAATACATACGTGTGTTTATGTGTGTGCGTGTATGTGTATGTGTTTGTATAAACCATGAAAATAAACTGCTAAGAAACCCAATAGAATTTAGAATGATGGAATGATCGACATCGAGATGAATTATCAAGTAACGTGGGGCACGAGAATTTCCATCGTTGATTTCTCATTCAACTCAGAAAGAATCCCATGATATTTACCGACATTTACAACTTCGGGAAACTCTAGTGGCTTTCATTACTGAGACTGAGTTCAGTGGTTTTGATACTGGTAAAAGACATTTATTTTACATGAGATATGAAATATCGAGTAAATACCGGAATACCGAGTGGCCATAGAGACGTTTTGGGTGTTCAAAATCATCTAGAACCTGAATACAATATCAGTCACCCATCTGCTTCTCCTTTCTGGACAGTGTATTTCATAACACTAAGTTGCGTGTGATAGAGAGAGAGAGAGAGAGAGAGAGAGAGAGAGAGAGAGAGAGAGAGAGAGAGAGAGAAGCTGTTTGTGAGTGCGAGGATAACAAGAAATCTCTGGTTGCACGTTATCGGCAAGGAGACGGCTCTGCTTTCCTCCTGCTGTCACACAACACCGACGGCCAGCCAGCCAGCCGGCCCAGCCAAGCCAAGCCAAGCCAAGCCAGCAAGGAGGTTTGCTACGGCCGAGGTGGCTGGCGTTGTTGCGCTGCCTCCCCATTCGTTCCACTGTCGACTCATCCTCCACACATCACTTGCAGCAACAGACATCGTCCTTCTGGGTGCAAGTGTTCCGGCAGCTGTGTTCGCACGCCACGTGTTTTTCCCATTAAGGCACACACACACACACAACATCCTCGCATGGTTTCGATGATCATTACTTTACAAGAGGGTCTCAGATGTCGACATCCGCAACTGATGCTGTATAAAACTCGGAGATGCAAATAAAAGCTAGCATGCAGCGTTTTGGCAAATGGAGGGTGATTTATATGTTGCGTTGAGATCGAAGACATTTCTGTCTGGCCTCTGCCAGCAAAGAACCAAATCAACGTCGCCAGCTGCAAGGTGTTCTATTTAAAAATATCCAATCTACGTAACATTTCAGTTTGCGTTTTCTATGACTGACGGGTAAACTAGAGGATATTTCCAGAGGTGGAGCAAAAGGTGTGGCGGTGAGAGGAGATCGACTTTGTGATGAAAATAATTTTGTTCTCAAAAATTCTCAATGTCTTACTTTATTCGTTATAGCATGAATTCTGTGTATTCTTTATTTTTTCAAGCTATCATGAATCGCGAATGGAATTAGAAACTAAGATCAAAATAACGTGGGTTGATACATCAATTAAAATCAAGATTGTCTAACATCTGTTAATTAAATATCGACACAATTACCATGTATTTTTATTCCACTGTACAGTATATACTGTACATCCCCCTTACCGCGATTTCTTCTTGGGTGTTAGAGTTTAAGCGAATTTAAAGAATCTTTACCAAAATTCCAAATAATCTTTTGACTTTTCTCTAGCTAATTCCAGGTTCACAGTCAGTTTCGACTGGAGATGGCATATCTAAAAATCCCTGCATTTCACTAATTTCCCAGCAATCGTAATATCTTCCTGTTTCCGGCATTTAGTAAGGGAAATGATTAATAAAAGCTCAAATCCAACTAGAATGAGAATTCGAAGGGAACGTGAATCTGCTGAGAACCTAACACGCATGCAAATCCAAACCAAAGAGAACTTAATCTAAATGACGGAAATGTTCGTAAATTACAAAAATTTTGCCTCATTTAAATAGCTTACATATGTATGGCCAAAAGCAAGCTATAATTATTCCTCAAACACGTTAATATATATACGTAAATAAATGCATCCCCACTCCCAAAGTCAACATCCCATCGCCCCCTTCTCTCTCTCTCTCTCTCTCTCTCTCTCTCTCTCTCTCTCTCTCTCTCTCTCTCTCTCTCTCTCCTTCATAAATACATGTCGAAACAATTTTGGAAAAGGAAAGGTAGGATTACCATACGGCACAAAATATATTTACATATAAATATTGAATTTAACTAGATTTCATCCATCTCTACCGCTATACAGTCATTTTAAACCGAATTTCAAGAGATCTGCCATCGCATATTTTACATTTCTAATTTGGATATGAAACAGACCAAATCTCTTGGCATCACATCCCACGTTCCTCAGCACTAGAAATATGGATGCTCTTTCCAATAGAAATGATGCAGCTGGTACCAATATCAGAGAAAATAAATGTAATATTTATCTGGAAAAAAAATATCCAGAAAGCAGTTTGAATTTTCCAATACACCTTTATATCCTGCTTGAAAAAAAATAATGACGGGCATCTGGTACATTTGATAATATGACAGGTTCGTAGATGTATCAACATGCTCTCGGCAGACTGAAAATCAACCCAAAATTCAAGAGCAGTTCGAAAGCTAGAAAGCTGCTCTACTCGAACAGAGAGATGTCATAGGATCAGCCTGTGTCCTTGACTATCCTCCCTAAATTTAAAATTAATGGATTTCTGTTTCTTCTCGAGTTATTTCTTATATAGCCGATGCATTCACTGGTTACACACAGACGCAGGTACACAAATTTATGTTTATATTCATATACATATATATATTATATATAAAATTTACAATTTACTTGTTAAAACGTTTAAATTCAATTATCAGTGCAGTTTATTATTTACTACCTTTCATTTTCGCCAGTATTGAACTTACCTTAGTTCACTGAAGATATATACAATATATACTTATTTTTAACTTTAATCTTTCGTTGTTTTCTATACGGATAATTATATATATACATATATATGTATATATAAATTATATATACATATATATGCATATATTTATAAATTATATATACATATAAATATATAAAATTTATATATACATACATATATATAATTATCCATGTAAAAAACAACGTAAGATTACAGTTACAGATAAGTAGGATTGTATATATCATCTTCAGTGAACTAAAGTAAGTTCACTACTGGCGAAAATGAAAGGCAGTAAACAATAAAACTGCACTGATGAATGAAGTTAAAAGTTTTAACAAGTAAATTGTACGCAGCACTACCTGATGGTTGAGGAAGATTTTGTAAAAACTAAAATTCCATTAATATTGTTTTTCATGTAAAAAAATGCTTTCAATTTTAAAATAAATTGAACCATTATACAACTTTTCTTTGAAAACTGACTAGTGTCACTGATACCACCGCTGGTGCTGTGATAATCGTATATTATTTGCTTATCACATAGACGAGACGTTATTCAAAAAAGAAAAATGCACCTTAGCTGCAAAATCTCTTTCTGTTTTACTGGTTACATGTTATCAAATCCTAAAATTATGAGTGTATGAACTATTCGAGCTGGGAACACACGAATGCATACGATATTTTAAAAACGTGAAGAATAATATTATATTTATTATTTTCCCTTTGACCGGAAGTGTTTTCAGAGACAACTGTGAAGCCTCCCTTATTCAACACGTAAACAGGGAAGTTTGTTTCATTTCCTGGTGGTTCCTAAAAAGGAGGTTCCTCGAGAAAAATATTTATACATCACGAATGTTGCTTGAAAGCATCATGTCGCTTTACCTTTTTCTTTCCTTATTTTATATGCAAATTAATTTGTTGTTAATTTACTTATATAAATCCTTTAATTTTAGATTTTTTTGCATTTTATTAGATTGCCCTCTCCTCTGATTTAATTTTCACATACAAGCAATACATTTACTGTTAAGTTGTTTAGCAGGGAAACATTCTGCTGTACAAATTTATAGGTAAACAAAATCCAGGACATGGACTGCCGTTACCAAAAGTGGAGAGGGAAAGATGGATATCATCTAGTTTTCTACCCAAGATATATATATACCACCGGGAATCTCGGAGGATTTTTTGACAAAGAAATTTTAGGCTCGTTATGCTACTAACTGCTAAATATTTAGTTACACAACGTTTCACAATTACACTCTTGTTTGAAACATGACAGACTTCTGTTGAATACAACAATTAGTAACAGTATTCCTAATTGTAAAAATACTCGATTCATTTTTCCTTCACGAAAAAAAAGTTAAATAATAACTTTCATACCCCCACAATACTCGTAAGTCGCATAAGTCTAGCTATCAAATTTTCCACAGGGAAAACTCTCATAATTTTACTTCTCATTTTATGAGAGTACAAGTTACTGTGCATCTACGATACCAAAGATGTAGCGCTACGTCATTAACTTGAATCTTGGGGTTATAGCAAACACCCATAAAAGCAAAGGATTCCAGAAACGTTGATATCGGCTAGAAAGATCCCAAGCACCTGCTCTTTATGTAAGCTTTGAAATGGCCACAGAAAATTTAAATATTTCTCAAATAACGGAGTTTTAACAACAGTGAAGGTATCACATAAGCTGAAACTTTGCAAATCGATCAAACACGCGTGAATGCACAAAACCTGGGCTCGGACAACCTTGTCATTAGCAGTGGTTCATTCATCAGGCTCTGAATTTATAAAAATACTTCTTTCAAAGTTTAAAGCACGGGCATAGTCATCTAGGTCCGATCCATAGCCTTGCCTATCAAATTTTCTTATCTAAATAGTTTGTATTTAGAAGTTTTTTTCCCTTCGTTAAAGACCAGGAAATGAGTTATTCACCACAGTAGTCTGCTCGGAGTCATTTTTGACCCATTATTACTTTCCACTAGCTTAATATTTTTACTTTTCTGGAAAGAAGCTTCACTTTACCCGATCGTTCATATGACTCTAAGGGCGTTGCTTGAAAAAAATTTATAATAATAATCTTTATAGTTTTTGCACAGCCGAATACGCAGCAAACATCCAGTCTGCTTGGGTCCATTATAACACCGTAATTCACTTTGCCAAATCATGATGATTATGATATAAACTGGACAAAAAAATTATAACTACATAGATTATACCTGCCATTATTATGAATTCAATTCACAGCACAAAATTTATTTTTTTTAGGAACCACAGCGAAGAAGAGAAAACTTACTGGTATCTTTCAGATTTTTATTCAGTCTTGAATAAGTTTATTCAAATTTTGATTCGCCTACCATGGAAAGCTTGAATTAATGGAGAATGACAGAATTGTAGATAACAGCTTATCCACTTCAGTACCACATTTGTCAGACCTCCTATACAGTATAGCCAAGCGGATGTTCCAGTAAGGCAGAACTGAAGGATTTTGGGCTGCACCTTCGTGGCAGCCTAATTGTAAGTTTCATAGTGGGTCCCAGTATTTCATACAACAATGTCTCTACAGACATTTTACATAACTGCAACATACTTGCTTTATGGAGACTCAAAACCAAAACAGCACCCTGTCAATCATTAGAAACCCTCAGAATATTTGGGCTGAATGACTTACACTAATGTTCACTGTGTCATGAACTGTCTCTATTGATAAAAAGGTACAGGCAGCATGGGATTAAGAAGTTTCTTATAGAGTGGGGAAGTTTAAACCTTGCTCAAAACAAAATAAATCATCGGTTCAGTACTTGGGCAAGGTAAGAATGCTACACCACACCTCGAAAGAGGCTTGAAAGGAAATATCACCTATGACAACTTTTTCTGCATCTTGCTCTTGGCCAAGAAACTGCATGCATACACCATATTCTTACTACAACGGTCCAAAGAAAACGCAGTTCCATCATAGTTTCTGGAACCGACCCCCTGCCAAAAATAAAAGTGTATAACACACACGTCATACAAACTGACGAGGATACTCTGATTCTGCAGTGTCCCAAGTATGAGAAGACTGTAGTTTTCGTGCATGTTTCTGCCACACATAATGAGAAAACAAGATCCTCAACATAACTGAACTCTAAAATACGGCTAAATGGGTTGCAGGCACACTTGAAAAAATATGGTAACATATTTCTCAAAGTGTCAAACTGTAGGATAACTAACTACTTTGTTTAGCAATGCAAAACTCTCAACATTCAATGCTTTTGTAATCAGAATGCAGATTCATATATAATAAATGCGTGTGTAGTTTGCATGTGTGCGGATGCCCATGTTTGTACGTTATAAGCACATGCATGTACACACGTATGTTATATATATAATATATATATATATATATATATATATATATATATATATATATATATATATATATATATATATATATATATATATATATATATATATATATATATATATATATATATATGTGCGTGTCTATATAGACAATTTTTCCCGAAAATTCGCAAGAAAATATTTATATAAGCATGCGCAATGTTTCCTGTCATCAGCTGTTCCAAAGAATGATAAAGGTAAATTATCATTCGGGAAAAAATACGTTGAAACAAATCCACCAGGAGTAATATTCATTGAAGTAAAAATTTAATCACTGTAAGCAAATACAATCAATAATTCTAAATAGCTGAAAATAAGCCTAACAAAAGTCAATCACTGGGTCAAGGGGAGATCTCTGAGTCACACGGTGAAACTAGCTACCCTGGAAATCAACAATGACTCACCATTCTCAATGCAAGTTGACTAAACAACATAAAATTAAATCTATACATCTATAGTTTTCTTTGAGGAGAACGAAGACGATCCGAGTAAAATGAACATCAAAAGAAATCCTTCAAACAGCTATTTCCAGAAACTCACTTTCTGAGAATAACACTGCACTCATACACCTCATCTCTACTTTACAAAGTTAAGATAATTATGATACTGCTCCGTAGAGAAGTAATTCCTTTCGTGATTTCAGTCTACAGCTAAAGAAATAACACTTGTTTACAGTTACGCAACTGATGTGACCTGAATCTGGAACTGGAGTTAAGAAGCGCATGATTTTAATGAGATCAAAAGGTGGGTTTTTCGCAACGCATATATAAACAGGATATTTTGAAAGATGTATTCATTTTCCACTGTTAGACTTGCCATCCCCTCCTGCATATCTAAAGTACGCTTTTTGTTGAGCAACCATGGCATTTCTGTCTCTCCAACATCTTTCGAGTCCATATTTAATAGCGTATGAGTATCGTTTGACATTCCATCTCTTACGGCCTTTTAGTATCCCACTATTTTTTCATTCGTTTTAAAGGGCCCATTATCTATTTGGTAATGTTTACATTTTAAGCTTTTTTTGCGACATTTATCAAATTCTAATGGGTGATGCTTGCTTGAAAAGGCACCCGGTTTAATGGAAAACAAAACAGGTGAATTTAACATTTTTGCTGTTTCAGAATCAGGCATACCATTAGAAAACCATCATTTGAATTCATTAGGAAACGATTTATTTGTACTTCGATTTTCAAGCAGAACTATGTACATGTTAAGTAACTGTCCTTCGAGAGAAAATTATTTTCAGGATCGTATTTCGACATGATATATCATGTTCTGAACAAGACGATCGTTCTTTCATACAGTTTATCGTGAGGGGTTATCCACTCCTTGCATGCCTTGAATTCTTGATCCTCCCATACGTAATTCTTGATCCCCCCCATATGTAAAATGCGGGCTGTTGCTTTCTAAAGAAAAGTGGGCCTTTTTTTCCTGTTATCAAGCTTGACTCTTTTTACCGGGTCCGTGTCGGTTGCTCTTATGAAAATATACTTACACAACACCATTAGCATCATTAACGTTTTTAAGCCGCGGTTCCCTTTTGCAGAACTAGAAGTATAAAGAGTTCTCTCCACTCTCGCATGCTTTTCTGTCTTCGTGTAAGACCTATTCTTACGACATTCTTGGCGTTGCTATGGGTCCTTTTCCAGCTACTTTCATACCTACTACTTATCTGACTATATGCCGCACTTCATGTTCAAATTCTCATGGTATGCCCTAATTTATCTCATTCTTTGATATTTCGGTTTATTATCCAGAATCTGGACACTACGAAACATATGGTTTTCGTCATGATCACAAACAAAAAAATACATAAAAAAGAATATCTCAACATTTTCAACTTGGCCAGAAGAAACAATATATCAACAGAAACGTGAATAAAGAATAAAAAATAAAATAGGACATTTTAACTGCTTAGGATCACGATAATGCAGTCTACAAAAGCTTTCACATTTCACAGTCCTCTGCACGATTAACCTTAAGCATTTCTAGTTGTATCTGAAGAGTAATAATCAGTCACCAACAGCTGTAATATAACTCAAGTGTGCATGTAAAGTATAATTCTTTTGGTCAAAAGTTGTAGCTTTATTAATTAAAAACATGCCATTCGTAAAAAACTGAGATGAAGAGATTAAGGAATATTTTTCATCTGAATCATGTTAGAGAATAAATGTCTTCACATTTACAAATAACACATATTTTCAAAATAATTCGAATAAAAAATATATTTTCCATATAACAAATATATGTTCTTATAGCCAAAAATGCATAGGTACTAATGATGAAAGTAATACATTTAAATACGTAAAATTAAGGAAAACCAAAAGGGTCCAACAAAAATTAAGAGAAAATAAACATAGGAATATATTACTTAAAGTTTTCAGTCACGGGAAATATTCTATTCAACAAAATGACACGTACAACGTCAGTCAATTATTAATAGAGGTACTGAAAAGAAGCTTTATACTCAACAAATACGAGGAAACAACATAGGCAATTTCATTATAGACTCTCTTCAAAACTCGACCTCATAATGACACTGACCAGTTAATAAAATGAAAATATAATGAAAATCACTGGTAACAGCATGAACCTGACGCAAAGACAGAGCAACGCTATACATGGAATATTATTGTAGATGCAATACCGAACCTTAACAGTTAATGGAAGGAATCAAACAGACACAGTCGAAAACGGACCGCAGTTAGAAAAGTGCATTATATGGGGACAAACCCGCAGTTTACTCTATAAAGAAAAATTACGGTGGAGGGAATCGCAAATATCGGAAATAAATATTCTCTTTTTAGGTGACATCAGTGTTCTTCTAATCACTCTATTGCTTCCCTCAATGTTGAAGGGTTTAGAGAAACCCTTACTGAGAAGCAGAATTTTACTAGGAATCAATATTTATCTTAAAAAAAATATATCTTATTTTGACATATATACTATCTTCGTTCAATTCATTCCTCTTGTACAAAAATTATACTAAAAGTTAATAAGTATAGCCTTGAAACATTCCAAATTTAAAATCTTGAGATGCTATATATATATATATATATATATATATATATATATATATATATATATATATATATATATATATATATATATATATATATATATGTGTGTGTGTGTGTGTGTGTGTGTGTGTGTGTGTGTGTGTGTGTGTGTGTGTGTATCATATAATAAATATATATATACATATATTCAAAAGGTAACTGCATTTTTGAAAGTTAGAAATAAATCAAATACTGTTACAGATGCCATTAACTGATTGATAATAGAAAAGCACAAGATTTTAAACTGGAAATGTTCAACGGACAGACTGGAATTTTTAGGGAAAAACTCTGCACAACGGGACTAAATTGAGTGATTATGAGGATTATATATATACATATATATATATATAAATATATATATATATATATATATATAATTTACATATACATATACACGCACAGAACTATCGAGGAGTGTTAAGTATTAAAATAATAAATTTGTAAAGCAAAGTTTACGGTCTACGAGGGAAAAAAAATCATTTACGAACAGGGAGACTGGTGTGTGAAAGTCTACGGATATCATGCATAGTATTTCAGTTCCATCACTATAGTATTGGCTGTAATGATTCACATGTAAATGTTAGTGACAGCTGTCTCTCGCAAATAAAAGACCTAAAGTGAGAATACTTGAACGTGATGGAGAGTCAAGATTACTGAGCATTACTCAAAAGAATAATTATTGAAAATTAATTTACAGTAACAAAAGGGTACAACGAAAACTGCAGAAAACATGATTAACACGGGAGTTACCAAGGAACGAGACTGCCAAAGGAAAGTGGGAATTAGTGGAAATTACATTTTAAAAAAACTAATGAAAAGCAATAAATGGTTGGAAATATAAAAATATAAACCTTACTGAAATCAGACTTTTAAAACTGCAAAATACTGGAAAAGGGAGTGAGAAACATGAACGATTTACACTGAATGTGGAAAATACAGAAAAAGTAGTTGTGGTAAGAAAGAAAAAAATAAAAGAACTGAAGACAAAATAGTAAATAAATAAATAAAAAATAAAATAGAGGGAATTGCCTGAAACATGGATTTGGACAGAATTTTGTAGAAAATAAAAATGGTTTAAGATTTGGCGAAGGAGAGGAAAAAAACACAAGAAAATGACCTATGACTATAAAAGTTTGAAAGGGAAAAAATCATATCTGCAGAAAAAATGGGGGAAAAAAGGCTTTACGAATTCCTGATCTAGGTAAAATGAAATCGTTAGCTTTCTTTAAGTATAAGAAAAAAGTTCCTAATGAGTTAGTTCAGAAAGCCATTAAAGACCAAAGAAGGCAACAAGTACATGAAAAAAATACACGCAGTGATAGAGAAGATAAAACCCAAGAAAATAAGCCAGGGAGGAAAAATTCGAATGAAAAGAAGTGGAACCGATGAAAGGTTAAGAAAAATGGGGACGAGTGAAGAGATACAGTAAGAATTGTCGAAAAAGGAGAAAAGGTCACTGAAAGTAAATAAGAAGGAGGGGGAAATTATGTAAAACGAGAGAGACCAGTACGAATGTTCAAATTACTGAAGTCACCAATGTTACTGACAAATGCAGTGATAAGTTCAACGAACATCGTAGAAACCGAGTAAAATATAAGAGGAATGACGAAACAAACACTGATGGAGAGAGAGAGAGAGAGAGAGAGAGAGAGAGAGAGAGAGAGAGAGAGAGAGAGAGAGAGAGAGAGAGAGAGAGAGAGAGAGAGATAAAGTAGCAAGATTGTTAGACATAAAATTCTGAATTTTGAAAGATACAAGACAGAGGAAAATAAAAGAATTCAAAGACCTGATAGCTGTTGAGAAAACAGGAAAAGCAACAACAAATGTAATGAGATTTACTTTTATGGGCTGCAAATTTTTTGGTAAAAATGAAAATTTACAGCAGTGCAAAGGAAATACGCCTGCTTGCCTGCATTAATACGACAAAACTTGGAAATTTTTTGCTATGAGTGTTGACAATTTAACTGAATCAAGAGCAATGCAACTTAGATAAGATTCTTTTGATTAGTGTGCTATTAATGTTTAGGAAGAATTCTGTCTTTTTTATTAAATTAATTATTATTTTTCCCCAAAACACTTTAGGGAATCTTGGTAATTCATATTCATGAGAGATCTAAATTCTGGATTTGGACTTCCATTCTCGAATTTCCGTTTTCTGTAAGAGCGAAATAACCAGTGCTTAAAATAACCGGGTTTGGGAAACTCGTGTATATATGTTACGTCTATTGGAATTTTCAAGTGCTGTATACTCCAAATTAAAAAAGATCATTTGTCCAAGTACTCCTTTCCTAGGACACTGTCTACAAGGTATGACACTTGTATGTACTTAAAAATCTACGATCTGCGAATGATTTGCATTGATTTTTTTCTTTCTAGGGTGGCGGTACATTGCTGATCTTGCGAAAGGAATCGGGACTGAAAGCTGCAAGTGCATTTAATCTTCGATTCTTTCTGGTTTTGCAATGGAAAGCTGGAATTAATAGTTACTATATCATCTTGAATATTTAATGAACTTGAGCTTGATTGCTGAACATATGGATTTAGTCTCCCTGCCAATGATACAAGTATCTCATACTTTTTTGTACAAACAGAAAATCAATCGGTGTGATATTATGGAAATATCATCTTTGCCGGAGAAATAAAATAGTTACCTTGAGAAAACACGATAAATTAATTCTTTTTAACACACACCTCATGAGGGGGCAGAATGGCAGCGAAAACCGGATTCCATGGGGTCTAGTTCATTGGGTAAGTTAATATTCCTCTCTATAATTTGCGAGCTATTCAGAGATGGGTAGTTTACACAAAAAACATTTATTAAAAACATAGACAAAGCTATTCCATAAGATATTCACCGCCACATTACCAGTCTTCTCCAGTCATACTGATTCGCAAAAATATTTTTGAGAAAAAACTTCAGAATTTCATTTATTTAGGACTGACTGACTGATGTGGCTATGGATAAAACAAGAAAACCGATATACCCCACCCAGTACACGATGGGGAATCCGATTTTGGCGGTTTTGTTGGAATTGGAAAATGCAATACTTAACGGGTTCGTCCTAGCGAGGGGTAATAAATAATGAAATAGCTCTCTGGAAGATGTTCATATGTGGTCTTCAAAACCTGAGCCACATTCTACTGAAGTCATCACATAATATTCCACCTATGAATTCAACACTTTGTAGAAGATAAGAGATTCAATGGCACTCGAATGAAAGATGAATAAGAAACAAAAGTGAGTTAATGGCTGAAAAAGCTGTCGGCTTATGAAGAAATTAATGGAGCAGGAGATTAATAGATTTTATTCGTCTCTTCCAAACTTCAGCGTTGACAATAAGAGAAAGTACATAAAATAAAAAAAAAAGTTACAAAACCTCTGGGTGCCCAATATGTATGAGTTTTTAAAGAGAGCAAAAGTAGTGTTGTGCCAGAGAGTCAAAGTCAAAAGTGGAGAGGCCTGGACATTCTGGCTACTTTATCGCAGAGAGAAGGAAACCAAAGCTACAGGCGAGTACTGTTGAGAGTCCCAGGGAATCCAAGGAAATTGAAACCAGCGTAGTTTACAGATCTAAATCCGGATGAGGAGTGAAAGCCTTCGATATGAACCACTTGAGACCTTCATAATGCCTAATAATGAAGGGAAAAAGTTTTCAGAGAAGAAACAAGGTAATTACTATCATACTTTGGTAACGTCCTATTTGCCTTTTAAAAGGATTTGAACAAAAATCAGTTGCTTACGAATCATATCCTGACCTAATATAGATAAGTACACCACTTAAAACGTACAAAGCCCATTACAGAAAATCGTGATAAATATTATATATACATTTTTATAAATGTTAATTAATTTGGAGTCCGCAGTTTTGGGGGTTTTTTTGTCCTTCTAAGAAATTTTTTTTTCATTCTAAGAGAATTATGGTCAAGATGACAGTTTTACTCAAGGTATATACTCTTTTGAAGGTAAAGGGAAGACGACCCTACGAATAAAGAGAATTCTTGTTTTACATTCTTTTTATTTCATGTAAGACCTATAAATATTTTCGTTAGTAGTGAAAATTATAATTTGACTCGGTCAGCGTTGGTTACATAAAAGTGGATAACGGCAACACGTAAAATTACATTGAAACGTGTCAAAATTCATTCGTATTGAAATATACACAAATTTCATCAAGGAAATCTCCATTATGAGTAAGAAATAGTCAACGGTAATTTGACTTGCATTTCCATTTAAATTACTTGAAAATTAAACGTAATGGATTTAGATCATGAAATTTTTTTTTAAAGTGCTCATGAACTTTTAGAAAAGAAATTATCGAATGAGTGGCACGTTATAGACTAATAAATAAACTGATATGATTTATATACAAAACACGAAATATGTGGCAAGTTGATCTTTCATCGTAATTCCAGAAAACTCTAAGGCATTAGACAGTACAGTTTTATGGGAATGCCGGAATCTGTGCATCACGTCTCTTGCTATAGCAACAGATGCTCTGAGGTAGATGGTGGTTTACTTAGACTGATATGTGTTCTGCATGTCGATACGAATTATACTGATGCTAAGGAAAAAGTAATCAGACGAATTTATATTCTTTAAAGGTCGCCATTTTCATTCATTCATGAACAGTGATGAAATTCCTAATAACGATATGAAATTTAACATGATCTAGTCAGATATATGTATATATATATATATATATATATATATATATATATATATATATATATATATATATATATATATATATATATATATATATATATATATATATATATATATATATATATATATATATATATATATACATATATATTAGCGAACATCCTAGTTCAAGACTTCCTAGCCACACAGTCCACACAACTTTTATGTATGCTGCCCTTGTATTTCGGCCTTCCTTCCAAATAATATTGCCATTCTATATACATAGCACTTTCATGGCTTCCCCCATCCTCTTCAGAAAACCTATTGGAAAAAGGAAACTTTTCTGAACATTAGTATTCGGCTCCCAACACAAGGAATTACTTAATAATCTAGCATATGTTTCATTACTTCCTGTCTGTCTACTTTCGAAGCTCCTTCCCTCTTCCATTCCGGAAGATGCAAGTAGTACATTTTATTGTTTTAAAGATGATTTTCCCAGCAGTCTCTCTCAGAATAAGACCTCTGCAGTGCTTCCCATACTTAGTTTTCCGAATTGCCGATATATACATGCTGTTTTCTCTCTTATTATAATTTTTGAACATCATCCAGTTCCTATCATTCTTCCCGGTTACAAAAGGTAAACTGTAAGTCAACTGCGACCAGCCATGTAAGCATAAAAACCTTATATTTTTCCAGTTTAAACAAACAATACATACATATATATATATATATATATATATATATATATATATATATATATATATATATATATATATATATATATATGTATGTATGTATATATGTATGTATGTATATAATGTGTATATATTATGAGAGACAGAGACAATGAGAGACGAATCTTACATAATATGTTCTTTCAGAAAAACATTCTGTTAACTGTTCAGCAGATAGGATATATGAAAAAGGTTTTACAGTAGTCTAATATAACATATAAACATGCACACCAACAACCACTTACACAGACTGAGATCGACATTTAACAATGACAACTAAGCCAATATTGCGAAGTCCCTGGACTTCGTCAAGCCTCTAGAGACCTTATCTGAATAAGTACCCAACTAGCTACGTACAGAGGAATGAAAGCTACATGTAAAGAACATGTAGAGCTCAGAGTTCGTAAAATCAAGTCACAAGTGTGGGTGTGTATGTGTGTGTGTGCATTCTTTTATTAGTCATTTTCTCCAAAAGGAAATTGCCAATATAAATGCTTTAGTGAAATTAATTCCGACGACTTCATCTGTGAATTATGAATCTTGTAGTTGGTAGACTGCAGTGAGACAGCCAAGGTAGAGGGGATATGGAATAGCAAACTTATTCCAGAAATACTTGAACACCAAAAGGTCAACGCACTCCGTGCATCCCTACATGAGAAAAGGCGTAAGTTGAATATATATATATATATATATATATATATATATATATATATATATATATATATATATATATATATATATATATGCGTATATCTATATATATGATTGATAGATGAAAAGGAATCTGATGTTTAAATGACGATTCAGCCCGCGTCCAAAGTTTCTCTCATAAAAACCACATCGTTTGTGAACACACAGAAAAAAATCATCAAAATGTGATTCCATAAAACATATACTCACAAATCACCATGTTATCCTGAGCCTAAAGCCCATATTTTAAAATCCAAATTAAATAAATCTTGATATTTGGAAAGCTATAGTATAACAACTGTACATTAGAGAAAACGAATTCAAGAAGAGAAAGAAAACAATATATTTTAGGGAAGACTGAATTTTGTAACTTTCGGAATGTTATACTCAAAATCAAGATGAGGAAAGCGTCCTATTAAATGGCAGATGTACGCAGAACATAATTCTATAGACATTAAATGTGTCACATCGTATTATTATTACCATATGCACATGACTTCCTAATGACAAACCTTACTTTGCCCGACCACTCACTTCTTGAGTTAGGCATGAAATGTATTACAGAAAACGACCCTATTACTCAATAGAGAAAACGTTATAGAAATGTTTTGGCGGACACGTGCATAAATGTATGGGACTTCTGTTTTCATGAAAGAAAGACGTAACTTTTCATTTACGAGTGATAAATAAGTTTTAAAACCGAATAGAAGTGCACAAAAATAACGCACGTTACTTGGGAACTGGAAGATGACCAAGAAATATATCGATATCCTGATCCTCCAAAAGGAAGCGAGACATTCACTTTACTTTATTCTATCCCAAGTCACTGTTTGCTGGTTAGCGTGCACAAAATATGAAACGTTTACCACACTGGATTGTAATTTAAGAGTTAATTGTGCATATACAACCGTCGATATAAATTTCTGACCCAGTAATTCTAAGCCGGTGTTCCACTGTGAGCTAGACTACGGCAATTGACGTTTTCCTATGTTATTTTACTTGCGTTACAAGAATTTAAAGTAATATTTTGTCGGCCGGCTGTAACTAAACTGTAATTGACCTTTGAAGACTACACGACGGTACCAACGGGTCCCCCGCACCAACGTATACAGTTCAAAGGTAAATTACAGTTTAGCTGCAGCCGACTACCTTAAACTCTTGTAGAGCAAGTAAAATAACAGAAAAGCGTCAACTGCCATAGTCTACCTCGACTGGGCACTATTCGAAGCTTTCAGTCGGGGCAAAGAAACGTAAACGGTAAACAAAGTCGCCATGTTTAAGCTCTGGTAGAGGGTGTGGGATATGCACCAGGGAGCTATATGTTCACTAAGGGAGAAACTTCTCAATTCCTCCTGAAACGCCCTTTGCCGTGTTTAGTACTGGCAGCACCTGGGGTTCAAATGTATTTCACCGTGTTCAGTACTAGGCCCTGGGGGTTCAAATGTATTTCGCCGTGTTCAGTACTAGCCACTGGGGAATCAAATGTCCCTAAGTGCATTTTGCAAAATTGAAACTTTAGAAGGACCGGAAACGAACATTATCCCCCCAACCTCACCCCCTTTTTTCCTCAGTAAGGTGTCGGCCTGTGTACCAAAAGCTCCCCTATAAGAGTGAGCATGCGTGGCAGCATTCGAAATAGTAGTAGTAGTGAAAAATTTTGTCATTGTAACAGCTACCTTTGTCGTCTTGTTCCTCCTGTGTTTGTGTAAGGGGTTTTCATCTCTGTGATGCCGCATACACTAAAGTTTCTTAGCCCCCATGGTCTACCGCACCCAAAACCCCGAATTCCCAACGGGTCCCCCTTGCCGTTAGCTATTCTCGAAAGTGTTTTACCCCACCCCGAAACCCCGATTCCCAACGGGTCTCCTTTACCATCGGCTGCAGTTCTAAGGTAAATTACAGCTTAATTACAGCTGGGCGAAAAAATATTACTTTAAATTCTTGTTCACCAAGTAAAATTTTATAGAAAAACGTCAACTGCCATAGTCTAGCTCGCCGCGGAATGCCAGCTTAGTTCTGCCAAAAATTCTGCTATAACAATATGTCATTTTGCCACTACCCTTGCTCACATAACGCATTCCCTCACAGCTAGAGGCATGAGGTTTGCAGCACTACTGTGAATTAACTTGCATCAAACCAGTGATATAAAAGGATTACACATCTCAGGATTTTGAATCTGCGTGAATGTGGTGCAGAAGACATATGACTTGACTGAGGCGAGGAAGCTGCAGTTTTTGACATTTGAGTGAGATAAATACGAGAAACCAATGTGTTGGTTCCTGTATCAGTTCAATGTAGATGGACGAGCAAGTTAATAAATGTAGTGGTATGAAGTGGAGTGGTAAGAGGTATATCTGATCATAATTTGCTCCAACGAAAAGTTGAGACAGATGGAAATTTAGATCAGAGAATAAGAGTGAAAATGTAACAATAAAGGAATTCGAGAGGATAAATTCCCGAGATAGAGATGATAATGCAGATACTGCACTCTGACAAAAAATGCAGTCCTAGGTAGGTGGTGCCAGTATTTTAATAGTTGAAAGGGTAAGATAAAAGAGAGACTGCGCTGGGACTTCATGCAAGCTTGAGAATGCTGAAGGGGTTAATTTTGAGGACGTAAGGAGGGAAACTGAGAGTATATTGAGGACATAAGAAGGGGAACTGAGAGGGTGTTAACATATGGAGGGGAAGCAAGAGGATGAAAAATAATACGGTACCAAGTGATTACAAGTGAGATGCAGCGGTAGGATGGTGAGACTGTGGTCGAGTGGCTGACTACAGCGTGTAAAGTAGCTCTTGATAAAGAAAGGTTACGAGAGAATGGGTGCGAGGAATAATTGCTTTTATATTTGTATATGCACTTGCAAATTCAACACATACTCATCACATGATTTTGCAAATAAAAAATAAAAAAATTGAAAAATTTGTATTTCAAAGAAATTATATGAAATAGGTACTTGAAAGAATAAACCGGACCAAGTCCTTCAAATTTACTTTAAGTGACAAGAAAAGAAACAAAGTACCAAGTTTTAGGCGATTCTAGTTTCTTAAAAAATTTTCCAATTAACGATGGATGCATCATTACACATTCAGTGCATACTTCATATATCTAACGGCTGTAAAAACAAATTCCCTTAACACAACTGACAGACATTCTGACACTTTCAATGTTCTAGACAAGGTCTTATTTTACAGAAATCTAACTGTGACTAAAAATTTATGAGAAATTCCCTGTCACAGTTGAAGATATCTCGTAACTTGGTTTAAGCTTATAGCCTGCTTTGATTTGTACTTGCCAAAGCAAATTAATTTTCTGCATATCAATCTCACTTCTACTTCACAACAGAATATAAAATCAACCAACTTCCAAGAGTATTGAAAAGTTCAAGTATTCGTTTCTCCGGACGATATATACAGTATATACATATATATATATATATATATATATATATATATATATATATATATATATATATATATATATATATATATATATATATATATATATATATATATATGTTTGGAATGTAAAGGAAATATATATATATATATATATATATATATATATATATATATATATTTGGAAAAAGGAAACCTATATACGAAAAATCAGTTACCAGAAGCTTCTTATGAGAAGAAGGAACTTCGCAAGGAACCCTAGTTACCATAGATGCTTATGAGATGGGGAAACCTAACAAGAAGATCCAGTTACCTAGCCAACTTATATGAAGGACTCATAACTGCGAGCGTGGAGAGGCAATAACACTTCGTTTTTCTCTTGCAGCACAAATCGCAACAGAGGAATCTAATATCACTTGCATTTAGAAGATGCCAGATGACTCCCACTAATATTAACTTTCCTTAATGTTTTTACGTTCAAGGCGAGACTTCCCGGACTTCCGGGAGGTCATTAGCAGTCTAGAAAAACCTTTCCCTGATGACCTATATTTTGGTTTTCCGGATAGCATATTCATTCTTTCTTTCTTCTTTCTCACTTTTATATGTACTTTACTGATAATTATATATATATATATATATATATATATATATATATATATATATATATATATATATATATATATATATATATATATATATATATATGTATATATATATATTTGTGTTGTGTCCTACGTTTAAATTTCGACTGTTCTTAATATAAACAAATGTATGACCTTTTGTGCTGATACGTGTTTGTTACGTGTGAAACTTATCAGCGTAAAAAATAACTTAAGACTGATATCTGCCTCGGCTTAAATGGCATCTCCGTGCAGATTCCACTAAAAGGTGAAAGCGATATTTGTAAATTTCATAAAATCGAAAATTCAAGCATTTTCTTAATTTGATAAAAGCGAGGATTTTGTTTACATTGGAATTTAGTCTCGAAATATTTTGTGTGCTAAAGCTGCGTATATTTCCAATTATCGTTTAAAATCTGAATGTGTTGGAAAGCAAAATGTATAACGAAGGTAAGTTCAAAGACAGAAACTGTATATCTAACCAGACATTTACTCAACAATATAATTGACAATGAAATGGAGGTATTTCTGAAAGGATAATGCAAATAATTTGAAAGACTCTTAGACCATCAGTTCTTTTCACACCAAGGGAAATCAACATTCATTTGCTGGTATCAGCAATAGGTCTGGCCAAAACAAGCGTCAATAAGCGAACACTCATTTGCATTTGTGGGACGAAGTTTTTATCCGATCTGCTTTTCTCTCTCTCTCTCTCTCTCTCTCTCTCTCTCTCTCTCTCTCTTCCCCTCTTTACGCATACGTGCAGCAGTCAATCTGTATAGAAAAAGTACGTATGTATTTATGTAGACAGTAATGTGCAGTGTTCTGTAATAGATGAAATCTCCACCCAATCTTTTTCAACAAATTAATCAGTATCGACAAGGGATAAACAAAACACGATTAAAATACACCATCCGTAACCAAAAGTCTCTCTCAATGAAAATGCCACATCATACAACCAAGTCTTTCAAAAAAAAAAAAAAAAAAAAAAAAAAAAAAAAAACAGGTAAATGTGTGGACAATAATCAAACAAAAAGTACGTTTCCCTGATATAATGAAGCTAAAAATACTCGGTGTAGAAATGTTTGAGGGAAAAATTGTGTGCCATTCTTCCAGTTCACGTATATTTTGAAGAGAACTCGTCTAACCTTCCTCTTCAGAATCCGAGTTTAATCTCAGAAATACCTGAGGATCCCTTGCAAGAGAGCATTAACAGGGCAGTTAAAGGACACCAGACAGATGGGGTTCTTTTGTCTCTGATGTTGTCTTTTTCGACTTCGCCTTCTTTTTCTCTTTCCCCTTGGAGCGTCCTCTTCCCAGAAGCTCAGGGATTTAACTCGAAATTCAATTTCTATTCCTTTGGTAATTAAGAGGAAGGTTTTAAAAGAATGGTTTTATTAACATATTAATTTCTTTCGTTGCATACCTAATTCTGATCTTTCGAAACAGATGTAATACAAAAAAGAACCATACATAGATAAACACACACACACACACACACACACACACACATATATATATATATATATATATATATATATATATATATATATATATATATATATATATATATATATATATATATGTGCCGTTTAGACTTAATGAATTTGAATATCCATACTAAATTGCATAAAAATTCCCTTTCCTGTAAATTTAATGTTAATATCTATCAAACTAACAAAGGTGGCGGAGAAATAACTAGATTATAAAGTATAAAAAAAAATAAGACGTGTTTCATTCAGTAAAGCATTTCTAGATGTTTAGCGGATACCATTAAAGATTCTCTCTCTCTCTCTCTGCTTGTGTGCGTATTTCCTTAGAACCTGAGAAAGTATTTTAGAAAAAACGAGATCTGCCAGTTACGGGGGTGTTGTTGAAGCATGGACGATGACCCAAGGGAATCAATCTTTTCTGTTCAGTCCTTCACTTTGAAACTGGTCCTCGAGCAAAAACTGTACCTGGTCTTGCTTTGTATCTGAATCAGCTGATGTTGAGGAAAGGCCAGCTGATATTGCAATCTTTCAATAAATCTAATTCCAGAATTAAGTTAAAAATATTGAACCCAAAGTTGTAGGCTACTAGTTGCATTTAACAAACAGCCCCACTTTTTTTTTTATAAGACGATAAATATTGGGAGCATGTACTTTAAGGTCAATAACAAACCTGCCTCCCTTTTCACCTGTGTGTTACTTTGCACTGTGTTAACCTTACAAACGCATGCGTATGGTTAGTTGTTGCGATTATATGTGGCCATCATGTTTCCCGATTTCATTACACCTAAACCTTCCGGCATTCTAATAAAAGATAAAAAAAAAAAAACCTTCCGGCATTTTTCCTGGGGTTTTATATGCTTCCTCTTGTTGAACCTAATACTAAAATGCTATGTGACACTAGGGTGTTTCCTGCTTCAACGAATACTTCGCGCAAACATACAGTTATTTTGAGTATTACAGTTACCATCTATTCTGCAACATTTTATTATTTCTACAACCTATCCTACAACCTCCTGTTAGGCCAAATCTAAGTGCGCACCAATGCATTAAATTGAACAACTTCAAATGCAAGACAAATGTCACTTTTTTATATATGCTAACCTTCATGGCATACTTGCAAAAGAAAAAACCACACAAATAAATCCGCACTGGGCGAGAGCGAGATACATTGTAACAAGTACCAACAAAGGCGATCTTGCGGTATCGTTATTTATTACTGCAGACCTAAAAACGATTGGCTTAATTCCAGGAATACAAAATAAAAGGCTTTTCCACGCATTTTACTCTACACGGAAAATAATTTTTACATACTCTTCCGGGAATGATTTATACGCAACTGCAAAATTTTACTTCAAAATAAGTGCGTTGATGAGTGGGACGGCGCAAATCATTTTGTATAGTACGATACTAATGATTCTTAAAAGTTTATAATCTCCACACTATCAAAAGGAAATAATTTTACAAATGTTATTCTCGTATTCTGTTTAGTATATTTTCAGCTGCTACTAATGAGAACATTCGGGGAAATTTAAGTTTTCCCAACCTTTTTCACCTGACCTTGTTTCCTGGAAATAACAATTGAATACACCCATCGTCATGTGACAACATTCGACAACTACTGTTTTCAAATATTTCCAAGAAAAATGCTATTCAAATTTTTTTTCTAAATGAAAGCACGAACTGAGGCTCTCTCTCTCTCTCTCTCTCTCTCTCTCTCTCTCTCTCTCTCTCTCTCTCTCTCTCTCTCTCTCAAACAGGCACGTACTCAAAGGATTTCTATCTCCCGAAAGCATC
The DNA here is from genome assembly GCF_040412425.1 of Macrobrachium rosenbergii. Taxonomy (NCBI): domain Eukaryota; kingdom Metazoa; phylum Arthropoda; class Malacostraca; order Decapoda; family Palaemonidae; genus Macrobrachium; species Macrobrachium rosenbergii. Next base: position 44,353,748 of record NC_089754.1, read on the forward strand.
TGGTCATATTTTCTCGAAACACACGCCTTTTCAACACAATTTTTCCGATTTACTTGCGCACGCAGGCATGGAATTGCTTCAGAAATTTACCTTCGTACGAAACGGTCACATTCCGAGTCGTGGAGATACAAGTGATATTTATGACCATTAAAATTACGAAAGTGGGAAAACACTTCCGTTAGGACATGTACTTGCCCTCACACACACACACTAATTCATATATGTACAGTATATATATATATATATATATATATATATATATATATATATATATATATATATATATATATATATATATATATATATATATATATATATATATATATATATATATTCTTATGCTGTGGTTTTCATAATGCAGTAATCTCCCCGTGTGTATGTGTGAATTGTTGTATAACTGTGATTTTGTGTTCAGATACGCGTATACCGTAAAAGAGTTAGCGTAGGTAAAATGATTAAACGCTGTATGTCTTGAGACTCTGTATAGTTAGAGAGGATGTGAGTGGCGCTAAGAGAGAGAGAACCGTTGTTCGTTGTATAGAGACGCGTTTGTTAGTCTAGTTTTCAAAACTGCTGAAGTAATGCATTCCATTGGGACGCGATCAAAACACTGTGGAAAGACCTACCACGTAGATAGACGCCCATACAAAGGAGTCGACACTCAGAGACCAAAAAGCGTTGTGGAAAGGAGCTGCGTTTTTCCGCTCCGCGTCTCTCTCTCTCTCTCTCTCTCTCTCTCTCGCTCGCTCGCTCGCTCTCGGGATTACGAATGTCCCGTTTTAATGTAATTGATATTTTGGTAGACGATGGTCACTCATATTCTTTAACTGTTTAATTCCTTAGTAAATGTGTCTGAGTTATCTGAACAGTGTATTTTATTAAGTGTGTGTGTAACGGCGCCTGGTTAAAGACAAAGCATTTGGTACCAAGGTATTGTAAACATATATAATTGTGGGTTTCTAGTGCACTAAGAAAAATATTTAGAGTGGTTATATGTAAAGATACCTTTTCACTTTTAATATTTTTTTCGTGTTATATGTTTCATGCTTTATCTTTTGAAGAATTTTTCTTTTATACATATATGTGATGTGTTTGCTATTGCCTTAATTTTTGCTTTACATTTTTGAATATTTAATCTTTTGCAGAGTATATTTCTGTGTCTTTTGTATCCACATTTTTATATGATTGATTTATTTGCCTTATTTTGTTTAATACGTGGGAATTAATTTACTTACAGTATATTTCCTTTCAATCAAGTTTTGTTATTTAACAATTTAAATCTTTCTTGAATAATTTTTATGAATTAATAAATTAATTTCTGATTTAATTTTGACTGATGATTAATTCAGATTTAATCCAATTTTTCAAATAATAATAATTTCCCTGAGACTGTTAAATGTCATGTATAATCTTTGAATTTAGAAATAAATTTTTGTATTTAAAATATTATATCAGAGTTTCATTCATTGACCCACCAGTAATTTTGATTTGAATTAGGGATAGAGTGGTAAGTGAGATGTTTTCCTTCAAGTAATTGAAGTGAGCTCGAACCAGGAAATGAAATAAATAGAAATACTTGAACTTTATAATGTTAATGGAGTGATGCCCTTAGATTTTACCTCACACCTGTTTAACGAACTTTATCTGCTTTCTTTCATGATTGATAAGTTTTATAAGGGATCACTGTTGCCTTTAGAGAAATCAGTCGTCTTTTATGTGTGATGAGGTTCAGGTGTCTGGCTTTTGTGAGGTAACTATAATTGTTGAATAATTGGTAAGTTTGGTAATCAAATATTAAGCACTTAGATACCAGGTTTGATTTAAAGAACAGACACTGGACACTCCGGGGTCACCATATATAAATGGTGCACTAGACTGGACCATTTCCCCATATATAAATGGTGCCTTAGACTCCGGGACAAGCACTTAGATATCAGGTTTGATTTGAAGAACAGACACTGGACACTTCGTCACAATATATATATATATATATATATATATATATATATATATATATATATATATATATATATATATATATATATATATATATATATATATATATATATACACACACACACACACAAACACTTAAGTCTTCGTGCTCTGAATATCTGAAACAATATTGAAAATGAAGACCACGTAAAAATAAACAGATATGCCACAACATCTCATGTGCTAAATGATACTACAAGTGTTCTTCTTTTATAAAGAAAGGAAAGAAACGGAAAAAGAATACATGAATGGTCCCTCCCTCCCCAAAAGTAATCAAGAAAATTTGATGAGTTTTCTGTCACGTCACAGCAGCTGGATAAGGGTAACATTCCTAGGCATTTTCTGTAAATCTTTGGAAAATGGAAGGCGAGTGTCTGAGAAGAGAATATCTGGAATAAAATCTTCCGTATTTCCTTTTTCTTTTTGGATCTTCTGTTCCTCCAGTTTTATCCAACATGAGCTTACTACAGAGAGAAAGAGAATGTGACATCGTACTTTGTCAACATGTGTGTTTTATATGGTCTCGTTTTATGTTATTATATAGTGTTGCTGGCGATACATCACGACACTGACCGAAAAATCGTAATGATCGAGTAATAATGAAGTATGATGCAAGTTCACATATTGTTCGGAGCAAGTATGATGTTATCCGTCATAACTGCATTAGTAGCGATCAATGACTCTCCCGTCTTTTCATTACGGCACATCGATAAAATCTTATTTATATTATGAGAAATACTTGAAGACAAAGAATTCCTCGAGAAAATCGCGAAGGCCACTTATTTTTGCCCATTTGCAATCCTTGCTCTGGCAGATAGTCGTTAGATAAATCCCCTTCGATCTCAGATATGCAAGGCAAAAAGGTTATACAAGAATAAAGGTTTGAGCAGCAGAAGTCCTCTTATCCCCCCAAAAATAAACCACTGATCGAGAGCCAGGGTGCAGAGCGGGGAAAAGCATGCGGGAAAAAAGCAGCAAATTCAAGGCAGAAACTGAAGAGGGGAGAAGGAAACAGATGTATGAAACAATGACAAATTAATGGCCGAGGACTGAGAGGGAAGTATTTTTGTTTTTAGTTTTATTACTATCAAATCATTTAGTTTCATCAATTTTATTCAAATATATTCTTAACCACAGCAAAATATGGACGTGGATTTCAATATTTCCTCTTTTCCGTTGAAATATTGTAGACGCCAGCTGCGGAATTGAAAGTACTTCACAGTAAACTCAACGAAAGAAATATGTTTCAAAAGTGGCCCAAGAGATATCTAAGTTAGTTATTTCTGCCTTATTAAGGAATAACTTAATTCAAGTATCAAGAATTCCGAGAAAACCTGATGATAACCGGCTGACTGACGAGATATCAAAGGGATTTTCCCCGAGAAAACTAAAGAAGAAATGGGCAATTATGTTGTCATTAGAAAGGATTTTCTTCCTGAAAGTAATCATAAGATTGCACTGCTTCTGCGTCAAAGCCACAGCAGGTGGGTGAAGGGGGCATGCCGAGGCATGTCTCAAAATCCTTTCAAAATGGAAGATGAAACGCCTGCAGAGAAATTCCAAACAATTATTTCTCATTAAGCAATTATTCTTTTTATAATGAATATCTGGTTGTTACAGGAAAAAAGTGCACGCATAATAATATGGCTTCATCGGAAGAAAAATGCGAAGGATTTCAGAGTTTACATGTTCTTAGATTTTATTTCTTCAACCGATTCTATCAGCTCCATGAAAATTGCTAGTCGAGACGGAAGAAAAAAGATAGTTATGTATTATTTCTTATGTCTGCGGCATGTACATCGCTCTACATGTTCATTTGCGGTGTGAATGCCTACTAGAACCTTTCCAGAACACCTAAGAAATACTCTTTGCAAACATCTGAAGTTTCTTTATCCCCAGAGAGTAAACCACCGATCGAGGTCAGAAGAGGAGAAACGTGTGAAGAATCAGGGAGAAGAAAGTATGAAAGAAGAAAAAAAAATTGATGCGTGAGAACACAGCAGGTCAGTGGCTAGGAAACAGAGGCAACTTATTTGTTTGGCTGTCTGTTTATCCTTATCACCACATCCTTTACCCTGTTTTCTTCTCAAGTCTTACAAATACTGCAGCAGGCTTTTTTTGCCTTTTCAAAATTGTTGTCATTTTCACTTCATTGATTATAAGTACTTTAAAAATATACCAAATTGAAACAAAATCACTTACAGCTTTATGTCCATGCTGAAATGAAAGTGAATACTAAAAGTAATGCCTATAGTAAAGATCTACTCGATTTTGGAAAATAAATATCCTTAGCAGTAATGTATCTCATTTTGGAAAAATAGATACAACAAACAATAAAACTTGAGTAGAATAAGTAGAAAAAACTAATGTAAAACTTCAGGGGTGGCAAATAGTTTTAAAAGGCCTGCACAAACAAACACAATAAACCTTCGAAATTCCAGCTTTAAGCAGAAACTCACTGCTGAGTCAGACCAAAGGTAAATACTAGCAGTCTTGGTGATGGGACTGGCAACCCGAAGTCTGTATCTAGTATAGGACAGATTCAACCTAGAAATGGAAAAAAGCGATCTTAGAAATGGCAAAAAGCGATCTCAAGCTCAAAGGAAGCGACTGGGATCCTTGAAAGAGGAGTCTAAAGGAATCGGGGGAGACAGAAGAAAGGTAATTCCAAATCCCGAGGAAAACAAATCATGACACCATTAATTTCCATAGAACAAACATGGCGCGGAGTAACTTGGTGGATGATGCAATGCTACGTGATAGTAGCAAGAAGTTTCCTTTTCACTTTACCATCTATCGTTAATTTGGTATAAAAAAGTATACCTTAGATTTACCAGACCACTGAGCTGATTAACAGCTCTCCTAGGGCTGGCCCGAAGGATTAGACTTATTTTACGTGGCTAAGAACCAATTGGTAACTTAGCAACGGGACCTACAGCTTATTGTGGAATCCGAACCACATTATAGCGAGAAATTAATTTCTATCACCAGAAATAACTTCCTCTAACTCTTCATCAGCCAGGCCGGGGAATTGAACTCCGGCCCATCGAGTGACAGTCCCCAGCATTACCGACTCACCCAACAAAGTATAAACCTACATAACTGACCTCCTACGGGAAACAGTGCACTTGTATTCATTTTTACAATCTCAGTGAATTTCGTAAGAAGGAAAATAATCTAGCCTAGTTTAGCAGCTTCTTTATTTCTATGGCTGTATAAAAAATAAACAAAAAATTAGATTTAGTATGATTTTGCTGAATGGTAACAAGGTCTATCTTCAGTGAGCAGTCTGACAAATTTTCTTTACTCATGGTGCATTTTGGTACATGTTCTTCACAGTGTAAGCAAACTTAGATGCAGCCTCCCTGTTACCAGAGTGTGTGTGTGTGTGTGTGTGTGTGTGTGTATGTGCGTGTGCGTGCGTGTGACTGTGCCGTCAGTACTACATCAGTAAATCAGTAAACAATCTCTCCTCGTCCGCAATTTTCTTCAAGAAAGTAGGTCAGCCTGTCTCCACCTTGGTTACTTTTAATGGCCAAGAGGACTGAACTGTTTAGTAAATATTTCTCTCGTTACACCGATAAATGGCATCTTGACAACATATATCTGACATCACAGGTATGTGAAAGACGCGACAAGCACTTGGTATCTACATATACTGTAGTTTGTGCGCACGCGCTTTCGTATGTGCGTGTGTGTAAAAGTGTGCGCTATTATATGAGAGAGAGAGAGAGAGAGAGAGAGAGAGAGAGAGAGAGAGAGAGAGAGAGAGAAGCTGTGTCCATAGCAAAGAAAAGAGCTTGAATGAGTGCTTTGTTTGTTGTCAAGGGCAGCAAGGATTTGGACTCTCTAAATAATGGCATAAAATAGACATGGATTCTACCAGCTTATACAGCAATGAAGGATATCCGATATTTTTATATTTTTTGTTTATCAAAACTGAGTTCGCGTGGTTTCCAGGAAGCGAAGCCCCATAAATCTCTCGTATAAAAGATGGAAACAAGTTGGCAGGAACGCTAACTTGCGAGGAAACTCAAGAGGAAGAACCACATTCTTTTGCTAAACATTTATTTGAAAGATACTTTCACTTTTAAATCTGCTCAAATTCATGTCTATGGTTTTGGCTTTCGTCAAAGATACATATTTACCTATCTGTCATCATTTATTTTAAAACTGAACATTATTACGCTATTCTGGATGAAAATGAAAGGACGTATTTATTAAGTTACTTTTAGTCTACCAATGTACCAGTGGCTAAGTAAAGGTGGCCTGGTTCATGTCGTGCTCTAAATACAAGGCAAATTCACGATTCGATCACACCCTTGACATATATCAAAATCTACCGTTTTACGTATAGACTTCAACGATCTTTGCTGTTTTGCTTAATACTGCAGATTCAACTGTATAAAAAAAATGCAGTTGACACAAACCTTGTAATCGTTATTTTCTCTCCCGGTGGGAAATAACGTAGCTCTCTGTATGTACAAAGATCCAAAAGTAGTCAGCCTCTCTCGGAATCTGCATCTAACATACTCACTGGGCAACATGTCCACTTATTAATGAACAAACGATGTTTTAATTAACTTAGATTATTTTTATCTTCGAGCATACACATTTCCAGAAAAAACTTTTTATCTAATGCTTCTAGAATCTACTAAGACGTACATTTTGAGAAAGTTTCCTATACGCATATAGATAATGATGTTCAAGACATTTAGTCAGCGTTATTATTCCGTCGGATATAAGAAATTACATAGTTAAATTACGAAGGCAACAAATACAAAAGTATATATTCACCCCAAAATATAAAAATCTTACTTTTCCCAACTTTTGCTTATTTTGATGTTGAGGCCATCATGATGGAAATGACCAGTTTTGCATTAAACAAACAATTATTCATTTAAATGAACAGACTTTCAAAAAGCTTTTAGTAAATAAACTCTTCGATTTGATTCGTCATAGAGAAGAGAGATGAAAGCCGCCGTACGAGAAATAATGTGGTCGTAATGAAAATGTTTTCAGGCAAATGTAAAAAGTGCTCAAATTTTATGGCAGTTATTGATGACATATACCAAAATGCATCGGCCAAATGGTACCGGATCTTCCCTGCCCACTTCTCTCTATCTATCAATATATCTATCAGTTCCCAATAATTTTTTACGGAAAAGTAGGGAACAAAAATAACTGTTTTGAAGCATCATTAAAAAAAATATCTCTTGGCGGATATGCATCTGTATGTGCTTACGCTTAATAATTAAATCAGGCAATATTTCATGACTAATTCCTAATAAGAACAGCCACATTGTTTTTAAGGAACAACATCCTTTTGTATTTTTTTCTCAATTATTCCTGCTGAATCTACCAGAGGGAACTGCGTTACAAAATCGACTACCATCCAAACCCAGCAACTCATTTCAACCAAACGCAGCTCCAACCCGCTTTTAACCCGGTGTGTTTCAACTAAGCAAGTACAATCATAGATATACAAATGCCTTCGTACGTTCCGTATGCAATTAATTTATGCACTCGGCGTCAAAGACATTTGAACTGTTGATTTCGGTAATTTAGAACCACTATAGTCAAGAGAATTCAGCGACAGGTGTTCCTTTTCTATCTTCATTTTCTGACACCCGTTCCATGTACAAAAAATACCTTCCGAAAAGAAGTTTATAAATATGTATTTTCCTTTATAAAACCTATGCAGAGCATAAACGAAGCATATCAAATTCAATTAAAAACAGTGAATTCGATGAATTCAGAATGCTAACTGAGCTTTTACCTCGCACGGAAACGATACCAAAGCTTTAGAGTTGTCGTGGTAGAGCTAAAACAAGACTTCACAATGTGTGTATGAATGTATGTACGCGTGCACGTATGTAGAATGATGAAGGAAAACGACAAATTTCATGTAAATCTCTGTATGACCCAGAAAACACGTCAAACAAAACATTATGGTCTGATTTATTATTTTTTTCTAGTTTTTTCCTATTCTCTCTCTCTCTCTCTCTCTCTCTCTCTCTCTCTCTCTCTCTCTCTCTCTCTCTCTTCGCACAAAAATACCTGAGTTGTTAATGCATCATTTCAATTCTCCTTCTGCAATATATAATACACATTTATAGTTCAACATTTTTCATTTATTCAATTTGAAATAAGTAAGATATAATCAGTTATTCTGACGTAAACTCATGAAGAGAGAAAGCCCGGTGATTATGAAATGGAAGCCATAGCAAAGATACCAAACGGTGGTGACTGACTAAATGTGGTACCTATCAGGCACAGGAAGCCTGTCGTGACGAAAATACTCGGTATGATTAACATTAACTGGTTGAAAAAAGAAACATAAAATGGTTAGAGATAAATACAGTTGGTTTTAGAAAAGATAGAAGTTGCACAGATCCAACATTTGTGACAGATATATTGTACAGCATGTATGGAATTTAAGAATCCCCTTCTGATGGCTTTACTTGATTAACAGAAGGTATTTGACAGCGTCCACAGGCCAACATTATATTAGGACTTACGTAACTAAGATATTCCCGTTAAATATGTAAATCTAACTGAGATTATCCATGAATAAAGTAGAACAAAAGTGGATTCCAATTGCATTTTAAACTGATGTCACAAGGAAATGTTATGCCACCTGTGCTGTTTGCTATTGTCATCCATTCTACAAAGAAAAAGTGGTTGTAGATGGAAGATAAGATTAAGATTAGATTAATGATTAGAAATTAACAGCTTCAGAATTTGCAGATGATGCTGTTTCAGTCAGAAAACCGACACATAAGTCACAAATCTTGCTTAATTAATAACGAGGACAGATTATGTATGGAGGAATGAAACAACAAGCTGGAGAAGAAATTAATGAGGTCGAATCTTTCAAATATTTAGAACAGCGTTATCCAATACAGGTACTCTTGAGATGGAATTTAAATAATGTAAGAAGTAACTCGAACAAAAAGCAGGTTGAATAACATTTGGAATTCACATACACTAAAACTGAATATAAAAGAAGATTATACATTTGCCTAGCACGATCTGTGTTGCTACACAGACATGAATCATAGCATGACAAAGAAACTATAACTAAAAAAATTTGTTGATCAGAGAATAAAGTTTCAAGAACAATATTAGTGGTTACACGGCAGAATAAAGCGAAAGAATATAACACAAGGGAAATTGAGGAAGTTCCATATGGAGGTGAGATAGGGATGATGGGGAGTTGGAGATGGTTTGGGCATGCCGTTCACACCACACCAGGGAGAACAATAAACTTTAGTGTCAGCTGTAGCCCCCTTAGCACTAAAATGGTTGGGTGACTCAAACCGTCATGGATGAGAACTAAGAGACGGGAAGGTGGAAATGAGTGAAGATTTTGGAAGGTGGAAGCATAAGCAACTCATTAGTAGTAAACTCCACCAATATAACAATCTATATACCGCACACGCACACAAACATACACAAACATACAACACACACATTATATATATATATATATACATATATATATATATATATATATATATATATATATATATATATATATATATATATATATATATATATATATATATATATATATATATATATATATATAGAGAGAGAGAGAGAGAGAGTGAAATCTACCCTCTGCATTAGTCAGTGGCGATATATTCGATGAATTACAGCACAGAAGTCGAACGAATTTACCAAGCATACCAGCGTCATTAGTGAGAATGTTTGGGTGAACCTCTCGATAAAATCTGTCAATAACCGCTTATTCGTAGTAACGCTGACTAAAGTATTTTTCAAGAATCCGGTGAATCGTTAATGGTTTGGAATGAGTTTTATGCATCTGTCACTGGTGATTAATATAAATGTCTTGGTCATGCTTCCAGTTGATTCTGAAGCCCCAATTCTCTTTTACGAATTATATTTTTTCTCCCGTAAAAAATTCCTCTTACGTACATTGCTCAGTAATATCTTTCTTGAAGTTCTCGTTCACTTTTGAAGTCACTCATTCAACTCGTTCCCTGACACCATCAATCATCCAACCATCCTTCGTCTTCGAGAATCCGATTAATTAGCCCTATGCACCAACTACCTCCCTCGTTCTTTCTACATAATGGAACCACCTCAGTAAAAATCCTGTCTACCTCTGCGTAAAAGCTAATTTACCTTTCTAACAACCGGAGTTCGCTAAAAGAGATTTGTAAAAATCATATCATTCTATAAGCCCGTCATGCTAAACGTACTAGTTTCCACTACGCATGTAGTTTAATATACCAGCTTCCAATGTTACTCCAATAAATGCATATTCAAATCTGCACTACACTTTCATAAAAAAAAAAACCTTGATTCTTCTGTTGGGAGTTACCAACTACCCGAGCAAGAATACCACGCTACTTAATTAAGCCTCTCATGATATCATGGAGTTTTTGCTTTAACTTCAGCAATTTTGTAAACGAGTTTAGCTTTCGCTTTATCTCACATGTTTATAAACCGGAGTTCGCTAAGAGATTTGTAAAAATCATTTCAATCAACTTCTCACTAAAATAAAAAAAAAAAAGTTAAACAAAACGATACCCTTCCACTGATGAAAGAATTTCTTTGGCTTTCATGACGCTTAATGAAACAAATGTTTTATGATCTTAGACTGTTCATACGAAACGCCATCATCTCAGAACAGAAATCCAAAATGGAATGAAGCTTGTAAATTTATGCAGATTTTTTATGTAATGTCAAGAAGTTTATTATAACGTAGGTCCTTTGTTGTATTTTTACTTCGAACTGTAACGATAATAGATTTTGACTTTGCAAAGGAAGCAGGTCATCACCTGAGGGCGAAAATGAAGAACTGGATGAAATTTCATTCACTGAACAGACACCGAGGTGTTCAGCTGGCAGCCAGATAAAATAAATCCACGGACTTACTTCATAATTAATCTCAATGACAGTTGTTAATTTATATTTATCGAGAATAATAACAAGGCTTTCCTTTATTCCTTGAATATTTAAACATTAATAAACGGAAGCCTTGTCGCTGCAAAAACCGAAATTAAATGTTGCTATGATGGAGCTATTCATTTACTTTATAAGCTATAAAACCAGGCCATCAAGATTTACAACCTCATCCGAATGGTTTTTCTGCCCATAATATAAGGATAATTGCCTTTAAAGCTGGGATCTTAGCTTGAAATTACACCCATTTTGTGTGTGTTTTTGATTACAGGCAGAGCCACTTTTGTCCTTGATCCTTAAATTATATTAAAGATCATCTATATGATCATTGTTCAATTACTCTAAGTAATGGGTATCAAAATATGCAGATTTGTGAGAAGTTTCTGTGGCTGCCCAGGCTACAAAATAACAGGTGTAATGCACTTATATAAGCTGTAATATTTAACTTAAGCGAAGCTGGCTTCAAAAAGATCATTTATAACGATTCCCTGGTAAAATTTCTCCTAAACATGACAGTAGAAAGAAAAACTATAAAAATCAAATAAAACTTGCAAATTGTTATAAATGTTTATCCATAAAACAAAACAGGAAACTGGACGTAATCAAACAAAATTTGGTAAAAACGCAATTTAACGACCAATAAAACGAGAAGATATTACTATTTATTTGATTTTTCAAAATAACCGAGAACTGGATAATGCATACACTCGTGAAGCTACTCCTTGTAAATGTATGCAAATGCAAATTTTGTAAAATTCTGATCATTTAGCCACTGCACTAGAGTATTCCAGCCCTTAGAAATTCCGTATATGACCCTAACCCAAGTTCTTTGTTTTTTCAAGGTCCAAAAACCAATTAAACTCCAACCAGGGTTCAACACAGAACTTGTTTGTCAAAAGTGTTTCTTAGAGAGGAGGCATTCTGCAATCCCAAAGTTGGGTAATATTTCAATTTCTTCATTCAGCGAAGCAAAAACTTTTCTTTCGTTCTTTTTCCTTCAAATTATAAAAAATTCCTTCAGAGTATAAAAACAAGATGTTGTTTTACTAAATTTTTGAAGTGTTTAGAGAACAAGGTCCTGTTATTCTTAAAAAAACAGATTTAATCCTCATTGCTAGACTGCCGTTACCTCGAAATGCCACCCGAATGTATAGTTATTTACATTTTACCCTGAAATTAACGTTTTATTTCTGGGTTAATTGTCATCTGCAGTCATTTTTTCATAAGAATATTCTGAGAACGGAAAACGATATTCTAGCAACTCTCTCATTAAATTTTAATAACCAGTTCCTATATATTTAGCACTGTCAAAACTATCGACCGACATTTAAGAGTGTCTCAAGCCAGAAAAAACGGACAGCTTTAATCAGGCAGAAGATATATGTGCATTTTAGTGGTTATCTATATTGCACACGCCGCTTGCCGTAAATTAGTGTCGAGCAAATTTATTAAATGTTATAAAACCATAAAGATAATCTGCATGTAAAATGAAAGCCCTTCTTGCTATAGCCCCAAGCATGGTTAACAACATTGCGCAATTCCACGGGATATGTTTGACAAACAATAACCGCGCTTGTAGTCATTAGCAGTGCTCCCTTTCATAGCGGAACCATGTTGATCTGCATGTTGTTTGCAGTTGAACTTGGATCATTAATGCATATTTACATCCTGCTTTACTGGAAATGCATTACATTGTTTAAAAAAAAAAGCAAGCGATACGTCATTCAATATAGTCGCTCTTTGCTGCTTGAAGTGATCAACAACGACAGGACATTCACTACAACCTGAATTTTTTTTCTTGGATATTTTGTGGATTAGCACTCTATAATTAAATGCAACTTTAATATCTACTGATGATTTCTGTATTAAACTCTCACATCAAACTGTCATTTACTTGGATGTACAATAAAAATACTAATAATTCAAGAATTGTGAAAAATAAACGATGTCACATTTGAGGTGTTTAAGTTTTCCACTTAAGGCGCTTTAATGTATTTTATTTATTGTTGAAGTCTGCTAGTTTGGTGTTTGTTAAACCTTTACAGCAAAATTTTGTTCCATTTATTGACAGTCTTTTATATATGGCGTGTCGAATAATTGTCAGATGCTGACGAATCGTCTCAAACAATCATTAATATTTGAGAGAGATCAGGAATTTCGTACATATGAAGGATACAGATTATAATACGATTTGGAGTGAGGCCAAGCTATTCTTCAGATGTAGCTGAGAAAGTTTCAGGAAGCAGCCATCATCAGTCAAACTGACACCATGAACCATTCAAGACAGCACAAGACTGGAAATCTGATTTCACGGGCGATTTCATTCGAAGAACCCTTCTCAACAAGTATCCCAGCAGATTCAGCCATCACACTCGACCAAACGGGAGCTAACGAAGAAAATACAACGATGAACTGACTCAGTCCTTCCTAGGACCACCGACATTTTTATTCCCAACGAAGTCGTAATAACACACTTACGCATCATTGTATATGATCACCAGTGATCAGGACTGAAGTACTGTCAGTCGACTGAACTATACGGTTTATTATGTTAACTGTCTTTTTATGTACCTTTAAAATTCACAGAACGCTCTTATATTACAGTGAAAAGATATCCAAGTTTACCCATCAAATGATCTTTTGGGTTTACGTCCGACGGCATCTGGCTTTCTAAGTCAAGCAACTAAGTACTGATTTTACCCAGTTAGAATACCAGAAGTATACCAAAGGTATATATATATATATATATATATATATATATATATATATATATATATATATATATATATATATATATATATATATATATATATATATATATATATAATATATATATATATATATATATATATATATATATATATATATATATATATATATATATATATATATATGTATGTATATAAGCATTATATATATATATATATATATATATATATATATATATATATATATATATATACATATATATATATATATATATATATATATATATATATATATATGTATATATATATATATATATATATATATATATATATATATATTTATATAGTGTGTGAGCTTTTTGCTCACTCGTGTCTAATCATATATATTGTGTGTACATATATAAGTGGTTTACCATATACGTATGCATACAGAGCTCCAAAGAAATTCGGATTTATTCTGTGCCCATTCTGCCAGCATTCTAATTTTTTTTACTATGCTTTGTAAATTTAACTTCAAACAGAAAAGCTTTAAAATAATAAATATGCAAAAATGCCGTTTCGTTGAGCGCTATTAAATATTCATGAAGTTAAAAGCAGAAATTCACTAATTTTGCGGAGGACGACAAAACTCCAAATTCGTAGGGAAACTTTCCTTCATTAGACTTACACTTATGAGATTATCCAAAGAAGGATAATCTCTGAAAGAATCTAATCTGATAAATTCTTCCATCAGAATCGCTGGCCAAAAGGCACCACCACAGGCTTTTCTTGGCAACATAAAAAAGAAATGCACTGCAGAAACGTCAAATGAATTATTCAGGGTATATGCAGATTCGCTCACCTTGAATTTAAATCTAAAGCCTCCTGCTTTTTGGTAATCTCAATATATAGTAAGAGAATTCGTTCACTGCAATCTTTCACTGAACTTTTTTCCCCTTTCCTTTGGAAATTTCCACTAACTTGAAAGTATTGCTTTATCCGAGGCATTCGTTATTTCTTATGAGGTAAACATACTGAAGGCCAGTTTTTACTAGCAGTCCCGAGTGAATAATATTTTTCTCTAATGTATTATGAACCCTGTAAATGCAAGGTTCGGTTCACCTATTCTCCGAGTGTTTGCTCTTCACTTAAAGAAAAATGACTTGTGTAACAAATCAAGTATGAAGTATAAGGGTATGATATATTTCCAGCCGGTTTTATAACTGGTTCATGTAAGGAATTTGAGTATTCACTCTCATAAGACCCCAGGGTTATCAGATTTATACAGCACCAAAAAATGCACTGAATAATGGAATTTTTAATTCTGAAAGGAATTTATGGAATGCTTTTCAACCCCGACCTAGAATAAATGTATCATCCTTTCTCTAAATCTGATTAAATCTGTATCTTATACTGATATATCTAAGTAAAGTATTTACTTTAATTTTGCCTCATGCATATACAATTTCAAAATACTGGACTGCATACAGGGTAACACTGATATTCAACCCGGCTGTCGAATAGAAACTGGAAAGTATGGAAACGGATGTAGCATTTCATGTCAAATCCAAGCGTTAATTATGAACAGAAATGGGTCTCGGCGAGTATCTGCTTGACCACCTTCAGTCTGAACACTTCACCATAATAAATCAGTACCCTAATAAAAATATTTAAATATTACAAAATAAATGTAGAGAGGTGGAAAATAAATATGAAATCTCCTTTTCCCATTCAGACAAAAAAAAAAAAAAAAAAAAAAACTGAAGGACGCCAGACCATTTTCAAAGTATTCATGAATTATAAAGAGATCTAGTCATACTCATTTTAATTTAGATTGTTCATGGCTGCAGGAACCTCCGAAAAAAAAAAATCCGGAAATGAAATCAGTATTTTTCCAAAGGAATCCAAGTCTTGGAAATATCGATAGACGTGCGCACACTCTTCCCAGATTAACATAATTTTTCAAATGTATTATTATTATTATTATTATTATTATTATTATTATTATTATTATTATTATTATTATTATTATTATTATTATTAGCAGTTGTATTCAAAATGTATCTACATTCTTATGGAGTAACGCACTGCGTGGCTAAGGAATCTGCCTCACAGCAGAAGTCCCCATTTCAGAAATGACTGATTGGATTATTGTAACATAGCTTCGCATCAACTAGTCATCGTCGCCATATATAAACAATTTGTAGTAAAAAAATCTTTATACAAATACTAATAAAGGATCACGCAGATCACCAGAACGATGTGTAAAAAATATACGATTTACAAAATTCCCCACCAAAATATAATTTAGAAAAATAAATGAGAACAAGAAATTTATGCAGTGGCATTACGATGAAATGAAAAATAAAATTAAATACAAACAAAACTGCTAAACTGAAGAACGAAAAAGTGACGCAGGTCTCCTCCTAGTTACGTATATTTGGAAGGGAATTTGTCTAACCTTCGCAAACCTGAGCCCCAGTTTAATCTTGGTAGATCGTTCCCAGAAATTTACAGAGATCCCCTGTAGGACAACATTTGGGTTACAGGGCAACAGACAAATAGGATTATTTTGTCTTGGGGGAATGCAACAAGTTGACTGGCATTGAATTCATTTAGTTGTCTTTCCATCTATTCCCTTTAGATTTTGGATTTAAAGACCACTTCTTTACTTGCAGTGTTATTCATGAAATAAAATAAATGGAACAGATGTCTACACAACTGCCGTATAAATAATAGAATTTTTCCATAATATTGGTGGGTAAGTACATCTAAAATTCATATTTATCAGTGTGTTTTACTTATGTATATATATATATATATATATATATATATATATATATATATATATATATATATATATATATATATATATATATATATATATATAATGGAAAAAAATCTTCCAGTATACTTCCATGTCAGAACGAGTTCTAAGAATAAAAAGGACACTTCAAACTTTTATCAAGTCTCTCGTTCCTAATTCATATGAAAGTGAATACAAAAACGCGTCGCCACTACTGTTGAGAGTCTTCTTGAGAGGAAGAGAATGACAATAACACATTCATATTGTTCAAGTGTTCTTTATAGCGAAAAACGTCTTCCTGGAACAGGAATTGAAAACATAGGTTTCCAGGATTAGGCCTAATGGCATCAGTATTGAAAGACTATGAGGCTTCATTTCCCTTATATAAATTTTAAAAGGTTATTCCAATAAATGGAAAACCAGGCGAAAATAACAATGTTACTAACAAGAGCCTAAAATCATTCTACAGTGATAACTCCACGAAACAGAAAGACCATAGACTCCAGAACTGATACTTGCTTAAGGCTGATAAAATTTCGTAAGCGAAAGCTTGTGTCAGATAACAGTGTATCTAGACAAAGCCTCAAAGGAAAAGAAAAAAGGAACTTCCACTCTTAATGTTTCCTTTCCCGGAAAAAGGAAAAAGAAGACCAAACAAAAGGTCTACAGGCTTTTCTCCGTATTCACTTTGGCGCTAACGACGGACAATGCAAGACAGCGGAGAAGACTCCTGAGGAAACCATTACTTCTTTCTTAGGTTGTATCAGTGACTTTCTACTTCTCTGGTTGTTTTATATTCGTATTCACTGTCGTGGATCAACAGTAATCGAAAAGCACTGAGGTCGAACTACCAAGGTCAGTGGTTCAGTCCTGTCACCTAAATGTGATTAGGTATCAGCTTCAGCTGGGGTTAATGAAGAGTTGATACCTTGTCCCTACAGACTTGCTGAATCGTAGCATTGAGAGAAAAATCGCATATAAATATCCTGGGAGTCATAATTATTTTTTTTAAACAATACTGGTTTCACAATCCGATAAAATAAAAGAATTATTGCAAGGTTTCGTAAATTATTTGCAACTCCCTAACTAGCCCTCAAACCTTGATGAATTTAAAAGAGGAGCCCTTTAGGTTTCATAACACAAAGAAATCGTACCAGAGAATAAAACCAAATTGTCCAGATCTTTCTGAGAGATAATTAGATAGCTGCATAACACAAGCATTGCTGGATCAGCAGCCATCTGTACTTTAACACATGTCTGCAAGACACTAAGGAAAATTTTCTCATGTAATGGGGAACATAATGACACAGCTAATAACCAGTACTAATAACCCACTGATTGGCCGTCCAAGACGGGAGGGTGCCGTTTATTGGCGTTCCAGAGATCATATAGGCTATTCCGTACAACCTGATATTGTTGCAGGAGATTAAGAGCGTTTGGTGAAGGAATACAGGGTCAATGGAGATAATTATCTTTAGCATCTTGGTGGTCGACGCAGTTATATAATAGCATGGATGAGAACCTACGACGAATATAACAATAAATAGCAAGACAGGCGAGGTCATAAGCATTCAGGATGCCGTGAAAACAGTCGCAAAAGGAGACTGGCCTTTTTTATAATACCAAAGGGTTACTCTTACTGGATAAGATAATACAGACATATTGCCGTTACGGGAGCGAAAGTACGGCTTTATAGGGATCATATTCGATAAACTGCACTCATAAATCAACAAGGGTTATCTTTATGGCCCTATATCATAACCACTGAACTTTTACGGTGATGAAATATTCTCCTCTGTCTATTTTAGTTCCCGTAAAGTATCTGATTATTCGCGAGTTGCCATTCATCTCCCAGAGTTTTCTCACTTCTTTGCTGACAGTGCATCTATGACCCGTCTTTCTAAAACTAACCCATTTCTTATGCCAATACATCTACAGATATTGTCAAGGTAAGGTCGACATTACAACTATAAACTGAAGTAAAGTACTGACAATGAATAATAAAACTCTCATCTAAGTGATACGTGAAACGAAAATATCCTTCCCACTGATTTCCTTGAAGTTTCGAAATTAGCATTAATAAAAGTGAGCTTTAATTAAAATTTAATTACTAAGTAAACGTCCGACTGGACACGGCTTTAAGACGCTAATTTACTTCTGTACATGGAAAAAATATACGAAGATGATTCTATTTGCTTTTGAGCTAATCGAAATTGCATTATGCAGAGCCACATTATAGAAAAACTCATGTTTGTGCTCTGGGTGTACATGCAGCCAAAGCTTATTTCCATCTTAATCTTTATTAGAGAACTTTCTATACACGTATAAAAATGTATATAAAACATTGAAAGGAATTTGCTAAAACAACACACTCACTTACGTATATATGTGTGTGATTATGATCGCACTGACACGTCATAATGACACACAAGCATATGTGCACCAACTTAAGCGGAGTAAAACCTCAATGAAAACTTTGCAGTCCTTAAACTCCTTTGTGAAGGTTGAAAAGTTTAACTTAGGTGATGAAAGACATACATTCGTTCATTGTAAAAATAAAAGTGCTCAAAAATAAATTCAGCCTAGGACTGCGCCAGCAGATATTCACTACCAATACTGAACAAACCAAGTTCTTGGTTCGAAAAAGTTTAATGAAATACCGGAATACAGGAAAAATACAAGGAAATATAAATAAATATTCGTTCCGATGACACGGCATCATGAACACTGCTGCCTACTGAAAACATATTGTTTCATTTTCATCACTACCCAAATTTCATACCATCCGCTGAAATAACATGACCATTGCTGTCTAATGAAAACGTATCTGTTTCATCATCAGTCAAACTTCGAAGAATTTGTAAAAATAATTTTAATTAAAATAAAAATAACCAAAACTTCTCATGACTTAAATAGTACCGAGTTGTACAGTTGTAGTGACCACAGAAAGATGTTTTCTGTCTGCTTTGCAGGAAATAATATTATTTAATCACTTTTAACGCTGGGTAGACTACTCTTTCCATGTGTGGTCAGAGGGAGGAGCCCTATCCCATGCCGGGCCAAAGCCCTGATAAAAGAGCAGGGTTAAGTGCGGGATGAATTAAAAGAAAATATAATGAAAATACACTTGTAGAGTACGGTATGAGCGGATATAGGTAAAAATGAGCCCCCCCAAAAAAGCAACGGAGAGCGCGAATACATCTGAACATGATTTTGTTCTGCACCTGACATTATTGAGGATGTCAGTATGCATATAAGAGTCAGAAATGCTGTGCACGAAAGCGTATGGGCAAAAGTTATCAAATGGGAAGCTGTCGGGGCAATAACGTTGTTTACACCCGTGAAGGGAAAACTTGTCATGAATTTAAATGGGCCGTTACAATGTGTTTTCTTTTTAAGGTACGTGATTTTTTTTTTTTTACCTATTTTGTAAACACTCACGCGCGCTTGACGGCGAGAGAGAGAGAGAGAGAGAGAGAGAGAGAGAGAGAGAGAGAGAGAGAGAGAGAGAGAGAGAGAGAGATAGGAACTTCCTTATGTATATAATCAGACACTATATATATATGAATATATATATATATATATATATATATATATATATATATATATATATATATATATATATACATATAATATATATATATATATTATATATATACAAATATTATCGAAATAAATATAGATATTATATAATCTATCTGAAAACAAATTCACAGCAATTCACCGTACAATTTTTCAAATAATCTACGAAAAACTTATACACTCCAGAAATCAACGCGAACATCTAGAATAAAAGAGAAAAACTTTTCATAGTAACAAAATGAAGAGCTTCAACGAAAACAGTCGGATTGGATTGGAACACAGAACTTAGGCCAAGGCCAAGCGCTTGGGCCCGTGTGGTCATTCAGCGCTGGACGAAAAGGGTTGGAATTTACAACAGGTTTAATCAAATGTAATTTTAACCTGGGAATGGGTCATATGGTGTCACATATCGCTCTACACGTGCTTGTAAATTGTTGTAAGTAGAAATGTCAAAAGCAAATTAAATTTTCGCCCACGTTTTCGTGGCTGGTATGAAGGTAAACCCACATATGCAGGGGAAAGTTAATTAAAAACAATATGAAATAGGATTGCTCACCACTGTCGAATGCGTTACTTATATGTACGATTGGTTGTGTATTTAACCGTGTGTGTGTGTATATATATACGTATAATATAAATATATATATATATATATATTATATATATATATATATATATATATATATATATATATATATATATATATATATATACATATGTCTATAAATGTGCAAATATAATTGTGAAAACCTTCTTAATTAATCTGAGACTGACGTCAAAGCGTCAAAGCTGCGTGTAAAAGTTTAAAGGCCCTCTAGTCTGTGAGCTGAATTTAATGATAACATTTCCCTTGACCCAATTACGCAACTTGCTGCCGAAAAAGTGAGTGGTGAAACGTAACTTTGATCCCTGACGTCCTAACTACTAAGAAGAAGAGTTTCGAAAGTCTTTCAAAAGCCTTTTATCTTTGTACAAATCATTAAGTCTCCAGCCGAGCAATATATATAATCCCTGAGAGAGAGAGAGAGAGAGAGAGAGAGAGAGAGAGAGAGAGAGAGAGAGAGAGAGAGAGTGATATATTTCTTCCACAAATTTAAAATGGAAGTTTTCCCCCATGCTCCTATGTGCCCCATTCTTTGGCAATGATTCCATGATAAAAAACACTTCAAAAGAGATTCTCAATCGAAATACAATACAAATACCATTCCGTACAGATTCCTGTTATAAAAAAATAACTTATGAATTAGTAAAACTCTTGTTCCTCTATTAATAAAAAAAAGTAAGTACATATGCTTTATACTCTATCGTATGATTTTTCACAAACACAGCTGCTGAAAGTAAAACCTCAAATTCCTGCAGTAAACACTACAGCATTCAAGAATCATTTCGAACTGTGACTGGAAACATCGATAGCAAACTCTAGCAATTCATAAACATAATGCAACAAACTTGTGCAAGAGAACTCGACATTTCAAAGCAGTATTAAATTTAGAAAATTCAATACAACCTTATTACTCTCGTCCACTTACGCTTCTTTCATTTTGCCTTGATATTCCACGGAAAATTGAATATCCTTATTTCTAAACGT
Organism: Macrobrachium rosenbergii; assembly: GCF_040412425.1. Lineage (NCBI taxonomy): Eukaryota > Metazoa > Arthropoda > Malacostraca > Decapoda > Palaemonidae > Macrobrachium > Macrobrachium rosenbergii. The sequence goes on from NC_089754.1 coordinate 44,375,343, forward strand.
CAAAGGAAAGAGAAGTCAAAGAAACAATAAGTGAATCATACTCGAGGCGAGTTTTCTCGGAATAGAACTGAGCTTTTTAACGCTGCACTGGCCCACGACGATTCCGCAAAACTGGCATCGGCTTGGGAATTGGCCATGAAGCTCTCTCCTGTCAATATAATTTTTTTTTTATATAACACCAAACACTGAAGAGAGGAGAGGTTGCAAATGCAGAGAGAGAGAGAGAGAGAGAGAGAGAGAGAGAGAGAGAGAGAGAGAGAGAGAGAGATCGGAGAGAGGGAATTGGCCATGAAGCTCTCTTCCTGTCAATATAAATTTTTTTTTATATAACACCAAACACTGAAAAGAGGAGAGGTTGTAAATGAGAGAGAGAGAGAGAGAGAGAGAGAGAGAGAGAGAGAGAGAGAGAGAGAGAGAGAGAGAGAGATTACAAATTGCAAGAGAGACGAAGCAGTAATGTACAAGGTTACAATGTACAGAGAGTTACAGAGAGAGAGAGAGAGAGAGAGAGAGAGAGAGAGAGAGAGAGAGAGAGAGAGAATTATAAGACGAAGCAATAATATACAAGGTATTATGGCAGAGAGAGAGACGAAGCAATAACATGCAAGGTTATATTTGGCAGAGAGAGAGGGAGAAAGAGAGAGAGAGAGAGAGAGAGAGAGGGTTACAATTTATCATACATCTAAAAGATACTTTAAAGAAAATTCCTACATCCTTACTTTCATATTTCATTTCATTTAGTAAAATTAAATACACTCTCCCGCAATATCCAACATCTAGAATAAATATTAAATTTTGGGACACGAAATTCAATGGGTAAAAATAAATGTCCTTGTCAGCGAATGCCGAAAGGAAGAGAGAGCAAGAAGGGAAATAAATAAATCAGACTCAAAACGAATTTTCCCGGAAGAGAACGGAGCTTTTTAACGCCGAACTGCCACAAAATAATTTAACAAAATTGGCACTGGCTTAGGAACTGGATTCGAGGTTCTTATCTTCCCTGGCCTTGACCATTTGAGTCAAGTTTTTATACAGAATGCCAGAAATCCTAGAGTAAAGATCCCAATTAAGAGCGCATAATTTTTAAGCTTGATACAGCGCGCTATCCATTAATGACGGAATGATCCTCTAAAATTAGAAATATATTTAACCAGACTTGAATCTTTATAGGTATTAATAAATAAAAACATTATGTTATTCAGTAAATTTTGCAGTACATTTTGCATCGCAACTATTATGAAATCATCACTAGATGCTGGGTATTCGTATTTATTTGAATGTCTGGGCATGAGAACATATAAATAAAGGAAAACTTATACATACATATATATATATATATATATATATATATAATTATATATATATATATATATATATATATATATTATATATATACAGTATATAATATGTATTTATATATATATATATATAAATATACATATAATATATATATATATATATATATATATATATATATATATATATATATATATATATATATATATATATATATTGAATGTAGCAGTGACTGCTATGATCTTTTTTCTCTATCTGTAGACAACAACTACAGATAGAGATCTGTAATACATAATTAACGATACGGTTTTTATGAAGGCAATCACTGATATTGCTCGTTACAAGTATTCGAAGTTACGATACCAATAATTTCAGTATACGATAAGAAAAAATTAATGGTGATTAGTTTCTTGGAAAACGAGTGCCATTTTTACCAAAAAAAAAAAAAAAAAAAAAAGATGGGGGCATGGAGACAAATCTGTTACGCAACATGCTCTTCCTGCTGACTGGTTGTGTTTTATATAAACATATATATATATATATATATATATATATATATATATATATATATATATATATATATATATATATATATATTCTGGATCCTCCTCCAAGAACTATTCCTTGCTTTAAACACAAAGTTTAACTCCTTGACATCGTCTACATTTGTAATTAAATGTGACATTTTTTTTACAGATGCATATCATCATATTAACCAAACTGCATTTAAATTCTTTCTCGTATATCTAACATTTACAAATGGCCATGTAATTTACAACAGTTTAATCCTAAATGCATTATGGTACCCTTGAAAAATAAACCAACAGACACGAGGATATCAACAGAAAAATAATGAAAAGACTGTTAACTGAAAATCAAGCGATTGTACGGTAACCTCCTACTCTTAACTAAAAACCCAGAGTTAAACAATATCATTTTACTACGGTATCCCGCATGGATCTCCTCTTGGCCTTTTAAAAGCCGATCAATGGTTTATTTTAGGCAGATAAAAACCCCCTCTAGTGTTCGAGACCCTTCCCGTTAAGGTTCCTTCCCAGTCATGAATATCCGAGATCGAAGGGGATTTATTTAGGGGGGTTGCTCTCGGCCACAGCGTGAGATGGGAGACGGACAAAAGATAACGGCATCCGCTAACAATAACAGCGAACGTGTGGGTCTCTTGGATTATCAAGATGAATGGTCACATATGTAGGGCACTCAGAAATGGCTGTATATTCGTTCCTTCACTCTTGTCTGCATCTGGGGCATCGACCGATTACTACTCTCAATGTTGTCTTAATGGACGCTGCAAATTTATACGCTTTAATTACAGAGATGTTGTTGCTAGATCTACGTCCACATCTCAACAGATGGGCAAGGGAGCTTCCAAGGCAATGCCATCCGGAATTCACTAGTTGTCACCTATCCCATTGATGAACAATACAAAGATTATTATCAAAGTGAAATAGGATCAGATAGAGATATGTAATAAATGGTATCCCTCCACCCTCCGGAAAGGAATCGATTAGGTAAAATTAAGACTTTTCTAATACATTTCTACAAATATTACATAAAAACTTGATAGTGTCTCACTCGTTCTTATATCGTCATTATCTACTATGCCTTCCCACATGTTTTCTAATGATTTCATGCCTGATTGCTAAGAAGACCACGGCCATGAAAGTAGCTATCTATTTATCTGTCTATCTCCTTTCTATCTATCTATCTATCTATTCATCTATCTATATATATACATATATGTATATATTTATATATATATATGTATATATATATATATATATTATATATATATATATATATATACATATATAAAACGACCATATATGTACAGTATATACATGCACACACATATATCTATATTATATATATATAAATATATAATGTATATATATAGACAGAGATACATAAATATAGATAGATGGACAGACAGATATATAATAGATAAACAGATAAATAGGCTGACAGTAATCATCATCTGCAGATGCAATTTAACCCCACTTTTTTCGTTTACAATTGCCATTATCAAGAACAATTGTATCATGAAAAGTATTTTTACAGTTCCTTTGATTAGCCCAATTACTCTGAAATACAACAGATCACTTTCGTAGAAAATACCAGAAAAATTAAACATTTAATGATTTCTATTCTGAAGAGCACAGTATTTATAAAATTAATTTTCGCTTTGCTCCTGGAAATGTTCCAGTAATTTTTAGGCATAAAGTGAAATATAATGATGTTCAAAATTCGCTTTTGTCAGGCACACGAACTCCCCCCTCCCCTCTCTCTCTCTCTCTCTCTCTCTCTCTCTCTCTCTCTCTCTCTCTCTCTCTCTCTCTCTCTCCGGGCGCAAAAATCTGCAGTTTTTACCAAGCGCAGCGAGCAGCTTCAGAAACTCCAAAAGGAAATGGCTGGTGTTAGTATTTCACAGTATTTTTCACCAACTGCTAATTTATCGCTAACCCAATTTATCACATGGTTTTTTTTTGTTACTCTAAAAATTAGAAGAAAAACATTAAAATACTGGGATTATATGTTTGCCAAATTGTTAGATGGAACCACAGAAGCTATAAATGAAAAGTTTGCTTTTCGAAGCGCGGCTGGGGAGGGGTGTTAGGGAGGAGGTGTGGGGGTGGGGCTTGGCCTCTGAAAGAAGCAACAGACTAAGTTTCTGGGAACCGTAGTTAGGAAGAGAATCCCGGTCATTATTTCTTAAGTCCCATTATGACATACTGCAATATATCTTCATCCGCTCTCTTGATTTTTGAGTCCTATCATTTTTGGACGTTTAAATTTTTTGCGAGTGGTACTTGTTATCTCGAGATTAGCAAGCAATGTTCTGAGTAAAATGACTCAAGGTTTATTTTTCGGTCATCATATTTAGTTTTGGATGACTGAAACTGTCATTCATAAATTTAGATATATTCTTACAGGATTATGAAAAACCCATTGTCATCCCCTTCATTTCAGTTCTTATGACAAAAACATAAACTTGACGGAAGGCCTCTCTCTCTCTCAGCATTAAATACCAATAGAATACTACGTGACAAAAGCAGCAAAGTATCAGTTTATCAAGACTCGCCATGTAAACTTTTCCAAAACTTTGCTAAGACT